>NC_081412.1:136581830-136777746 GCF_030272615.1 Cryptomeria japonica
GCCTGGATGACAAAGCTACAGTTTTGAAGTTTGATTTCGCTTCATTTCTCTCATTTTTGATGTGTTTTATTTTATCAACTTGGTATATCAACTTTGTCATCATTAGGTTTACACTTCATCAAGTGGGTATTTCTAAAATTGCCACCATATTTTCACCCATCTTCTGAGCTTTCTAACCATATAATTTTTTTTCAATTTGAACAACAATAACATATTATTATTGAATTTATTTTACCAGTGTCTCCATAGTTCTCACAAACATAGGTGCACCATTTTTTGAATAAATTTTGATATACTTATCTAAATTTAAAAAACTATATATTATTGTAGTGCACTTGATTCTTTACAATTTAAAAAAATAAATTCTATTTTCAATTTGTTTAGTGCAAATTATGCTTCGCGCACGAACATGTACCTAATTTTCAGGATGTGCTCGATTGGAAAAATCATTAAAAAAAATACTCAACAAAAAATTACAAAAAAATACACATCTTCTAGTGCTCACTCTTCGCTATCTTTCTACCAAAGGATTTGTCAAAATACTAAATCTAACTATGACTTTTTTGATGCGCACGTCAGACACTATGTTATGTTTTTCAAAAAAAATTAGGGTCAATTTTTCGTGCATGAAGGATTTGACCCCCTTAATCTTATCCAATTTTGAGAAAGTTTAGTAGTTTGGAAACTAGATTCAGAGTACTACAATATTTGTTATTTGATTATCTTCATATCTTGAGTGGATGACTTTCAAATTTTGCCTCCAAGTTCAGGTTCACCTGATTTCAGAAAAAAGTGTCCACTTATACCCCCCTTTTTTACCACAAAATTTGTGCACTTACCCAAGGGTTAAGGTAAAAGAGATTGTCTTATTGCTATTGATGGTGGTATCATTGATGAGGAATTTGATGGTGATGCTAATGAATACATTGTGTTCATAGCTATAAAAGAAGAGATATTAGACCAGAAGGCATTAGTATCCAGGATGGATAACTTTGATGATTGGATCATTGATAGTGGTTGTTCACATCACATGACCGACGATCAGAGAAAAATTCTTTCTTTGAAAGAATTTGATGGCGGAGTTGTAAGATTTGGTAATGACTCACCCTGCATGGTTCAAGGTAAGGGGACTATTTCTCTTAATGGAAAGAGCAGTGCAGATGATGTCTACTAGGTTGAAGGTTTAAAGCACAATCTTTTGAGTGTGGCACAACTCAATGATAGAGGATATGCATTGGGGTTTAAAAATGGTATGTGCAAAACCTACGATAGTAAAGGTGAACTGATTGCAACCGGGAAGAAAACTAAAGGTAACTTGTTTCACCTTAATCCTAAAGTCAGCAACTATTTAATTGCAAGGATAGATGATAGTTGGCTTTGGTATAGGAAATTTTGTCATATAAACTTTGATAACATTGTTAAAGTGAGTAAGTCCAAGATAGTGAGAGGATTTCTTCAGTTGGACAAACCTATTAATGCTCTATGCAAAGAATGTCAGTTGGGAAAGACGACATCCTCAACTTTCAAGAGCAAATCTTTTTCAGCGGAACATTTGTTAGATTTGGCTAATACAGATCTTTGTGGACCAATAAGGACAAAAAGTATTCAAGGTGACATATATTTTATGATCTTCAGTGATGATTGCTCAAGAATGATGTGGGTCACATTCTTGAAGAATAATACTGAGCTTTTGGTAGGTTTAAGGCATTCAAGGCCTTAGCTGAGAAGGAGAGCAGCAAGAAGATAAAGTGTCTAAGGATAGATCAAGGTGGTGAATTTACTTCCAAGGAATTCACTAGGTATTGTGAAGAAAATGATATCAAATGACAACTTTCTGCACCAAGGACACCACAACAGAATGGTATTGCAGAGAGAAACAATCGGTTAGTTGTTGAAGCTGCTAGGACGATGTTGATACAAGGAGGTGTAGCAAAAATTTTCTAGAGAGAAGTTGTTAGCACAACTATCTACACTATGAACCAGATTCTGGTAAAGAGAAGTAAGGACAAGAATCATGAATATTGGTATGGAAGATCACTTGATGTTAGTTATTTCAAGATATTTGGTAGAAAATGTTTTATTAAGAGAGGTGATTATATTAGCAAATTTGAGGCTAAAAGTGATGAAGACATATTTCTTGGCTATTCCACCAAGAGTAAGGCCTACAAGTGTTTTAACAACTAGACACGGAGAATTATTGAGAGTGTTGATGTTTGAGTGGATGAAAATCCTAAAGTCTTAGAGGAAACCAGTTTGGAGAAAAAGGATGAAGATCCTTGGATTTTGTTTTTGGAACCAAAAACTGTGAAATCTGAAACCGACAAAGAAAATACTGATGTACTAGTTCAACTGGAACAAATAAATTCAGTTCAGAAGATGATGATAATGAAGAAGCTAAACCTAAAGATAATGATCATGTTATTCTAGGATATGTGAGACTGAATCACAATCCTGAATAGATTATTGGGGATAAGGATGCTGGAGTACTAACCAGAAGAAGAATCAGAGAGAATTCTTGCATAATCTCCACTATTGAACCAAGAACTGCTAAGGAAGCATTTGGTGATGATCATTGGGTTAAATTTATGGAGGAGGAATTAGATAAAATTGAGAAGAACAACACATGGACCCTAGTACCCCGACCGATAAATAAAAATTTGATAGGTACTAAGTGGGTATTCAGGAACAAGATGAATGAAGAAGGTGTCGTAGTTTGCAACAAAGCTAGGTTGGTTTGCAAACATTATGTACAAGAGGAAGGAGAATATTATGGTGAGACTTTTGCACCAGTGGAAAGACTAGAAGGTGTCTAAACTTTACTTGCATTTGCAGCATACAAGAAATTCAAGGTATACCAGATGGATGTTAAGTCAGCATTTTTGAACGGGATACTAGAAGAAGAAGTATCCATTGAGTAGCCAGATGGTTATGATTTGAGTGATAAAAAAGACATGGTATGCAGATTGCATAAGGCTTTATATGGATTAAAGAAGGCATCGAGAACATGTATTAAGGGCTTCATACACATCTGATGAAGATAGGCTTTCTGAGAACCAGTGATGATAGTAACATATATCTCAAATCTGAAGGAGATAAAATACTAGTCAGCGAAGTATTTGTTGATGATATCATATTTGGAGGTAATGATGACATGAGCAATAGTTTTACAGATGAAATGAAAAATGAGTTTGAAATGTCTTAGTGGGAGAAATAAAAAATTTCATAGGCTTGCAAATACAACAAATGAAGAATGGTATTTTCATCACGCAGTCTAAGTATGTGAAAGAGGTCTTGAAGACATTTGGCATGAGTGACTGTAAACCAATTGGGACACCAATGGTTATAGGATGTAAGTTGTCTAAGGAAGATGAGTCTAAATCTATTGATGAGAAGGAATATAGGTCAATGATTGGAAAATTACACTATGTTGTTCACAACATACCAGACTTAGCTCATGCAGTTGGCATAGTTGCTAGATTCCAGAAGAATCCTAAGGAAACACATTTGATAGCAACCAAAAGAATTTTTAGATATCTAAAAGGCACTGTTGATTATGGGTTATGGTATCCATATAGAGGAAATTTTTACTTGAAGGTGTACATAGATGCAGATTGGGCAGGAAATGTTGATCATTGGAAAAGCACAACCGGTGGAGCATTTGTTCTTGGAGGAAGACTTTTTTCATGGAGTAGTAAGAAGCAGAGTTGTACTTCACAACCTACTGCGAAGCTGAGTATGTTGCAGATTACATGATTTGTACTCAAGCTATATGGATGAGGCACATTTTGGAAGGTTTTAAGATGAAGATTTTGTTGGCAAATGCACACTCCAATGAGAAATTGTAGGTGATTGAAGGTATTTTCATTGATGGCAACCTTACAATCCTATGACACTGGCACAGGCACAGACACCGACAACAGCACCGACAAATATGTTTACTGGCACCCTGGCCAACAGGATTTTGTTTATTGTATTTTGTATTTAATTGTAAAATCTTTTTGTAAGCCGACAAGGTGAATTGTATTAGGACTCATATAAGTATGAGATCTTGTAAATCATTTGTAAGGTGTGAAATATATGGAAGGAATGTAATAGGCAGATGTGAATATTAAGGCAGACCCTGGAATAGGGTTTTGGAAGTTGAGCTTAAACCGGTACTAAACCTGACATAGCAGATGCTGAACTAAAGTAGTACATGACATTGGATTTATATAATCCACCTTTGTAAGTCAGTGAGACTTCCTTTTTGTACTTAAGCAGTGAGCTTTAGGCAGTTGGCCTTCCTGCATGTGCAGACCCCTATTGTATTAGTAATATTCACTTATTGGCTAGTGAGTGAATATTGTGGGTCACAAATCCCACCGAGGTTTTTCCCACACTAGGTTTCCTTGTTAAAAATATTGTGTTATGGTGTTCTTTCTATGTTGTGTTTTTTGATCTTATTTACTGCATTATTTCTGGTTTACCAGTACACTGCTTTGGCATGCAATTCATTTAATAAGTTTAGAAAATCCATAAACCGGTTAGATACTGATTCACCCCCCCTCTCAGTATCTTTAGGAATCCTAACATTTGGTATTAGAGCCTGGTCCTCTATTTTCAAATGCCTAACAATTTGAGGAAGACTCTAACACCGGTACAGATGGAAAACTTGAGAAAGCAATTGGAAACAACTCTTGCAGATTATGATGCAGAAAAATTGAAGAATATGAAACTTGAAGATGATCTGAAGGCTGCACAGAAAATCATTCAAGGACTTTAGGAAAATCTCACTATTGCTAGAAACAAAAGAAGAGAACTTCATGAGAAGATGTAGAGTGATGATGATGAAAAAGAAACTCTTAATAATCTTGTAAGCAAGATGAATCAAGATAACATGGCCTTGAGGAATGAGATGCAAGATATGACTATGAGGTTTTGTAAAGACATTGAAGACCGAAAGAAGAATGAAGACGACTTGGCTAGGAGAATCAATGATGCTGGAAATGAAAATCTAAGATTCAGTCATGAAAATGATATGTTGAAGACATATATAATTCACTTGGAGCATGATAAAACTGAACTCATGAGACAGAAAGATTTCTTAGAAAATGAGTTGGCTACTGAAAATCAACACAAGGAGAAATTCAAGAAAAGTTTAGAGGAACTTGATGACATGTTGAAAAATCAAAAACCTAATGGGGATACTAATGACCTTGGCTTTGAAGTTGGTGAAAGCTCTGGTACTGCAAACAATCATGATCATAGTAAACTGGTAAGAACAACCTAATGCCTACAAATTCAATGGAAAATGCTTTAACTGTAACAAGTATGGTCATAGAGAAAATCAATGTAGATCTAGAAATTATCAAAACACCAATGCACCCACCGGTCAATGTTCTAAATGCAACAAAGTTGGTCATAACTCAGAAAATTGCAGAATGAATTTAAGATGTTATGTTTGTGGAAGATTTGGACACTTATCTAATCAATGCAGAACACATACCGACATAGGATATGGAAAAGCTATTCAGAAAAACAATGTGACTTGTTATACTTGTAACAAGATTGGACATACTGCAAAATTTTGTAGAAGTAAGGCATCACTGGAAAATAACAAAGGACCCAGTTTGAAAGGAAAAGAAAAGGTTGAAGAAGTAAAGCAAGAATTTTCAAATCAATGGATCAAAAAGTTAGATATGAATGTTAATGAAGTTATTCCCTCACCGGTAGAACAAAGTATCACTCCATCGGCAGGAGACTCTTCATCTAACTGAAAAGAAACCTTTTGGGTGTATGGAAATGAATTGAAAAACATGCTAATTTACCCTCAGTTGATGGTGAGAAGTTGAAATACTTCTTTACCGACAGATGTGTTAAGTTTGACTTAACTGACAAACATTAAATATGGTAGTTGGAGGAAATGACATTATAAAGAAAGTGTTTTGGCTCTTTTTCATTCACCGAGCATTCAAATTTCCTAAGAGCACAAAAATCCCGAGTGAAGGCATCCATAGCGAGAAGTGAAGCAAATCATTCAAGCACTTATACCTAAAGGAATATTAAGGTATTTATAACAATGGCTTCCTCCTTTGCACCTAAATTCATTGCAAACCCTACTGTAATTGAAGTTGTTAAGCGCCCTAAACCTGTATTTAAGATTATTCCTGAAATTGTGAAGAAAGATAATACCCTAGGAGCATTCTCAAAAATACCTAAAGGAGTTGCTTATGCTGAGGATCCTAGCATCTATATACATTGTCATATAGAAGAACTTGGAGATGATGAAATTAAAAACATGTAAAAGACTATTATATGTGATGTAAATGGAAATGTTAAACCAGAACATAAGATAGTTGAAACCCTAGGTTTTGTGGAGATTCTTAGTATCCCTGATTTTCCAAAGGATGTTATAAGGATTGTGTTAAGAAAATTTCATGGGGAGTTCTTTTGGTTGGATTCAATTCATAAGATAACCAAAGAAGCAGTTAGGGCAGTGACAGGCTTACCTTCCATCGGTAGCAAGCTTGACAAGACTAAAAAGGTTCCAAATGACACTGTAATGACCCTAACCAATGCAACCTTTGACAAAAGATCCTTGAGAGTAAATGATGTAAAGGATATCAATGTAAGGTTCATCAGCATGATTATTGGATACAAAGTTACACATGCTAATAGATTAAACTCTGTTTCTAGCTTATGTATCAAAAGTTCTTATGACTTGGTAAACAACAACGCAAAGATCGACATATGTGAATGGTTGAAGGATGAACTGATAGACAACCTAAAGAAAATCAAAGGGGACAAGAAAGGGACTTTCAGATTTGGCAATTTACTTATGTGTTTAATGTTGTATATTACCAAGGAAGTACCCAGTATTGGTAGAAAGGACTTTGGTTTTGACATACCAGTAGGAAAACAACTTCTGGACATACTAAACAACATGGGAGATGACAGAGAAAAGAACATAAATGAACACTTTCAGACACTGAAGGATAGAATGAAAACTAGGATAAGGCTATCTCAATCTATAGTAGATAAATATCAAAAGGATATATGCTTTGTTATTAAGAAGGATGAGATTTGGATGGAGGCAGTGGTCCCAAGGACTATTTGGGTTACAGAAATGGGATATGAGGCAGATGAGAACATAATTGAAACTTATGCAAAAGCCCTCCTAGAAGCTCCTAAATAACCAACATAAAAATATTTGGAAATGCTGAAACAATTGAAAGCAGTATTCAATCCCAGAAAAGAATAAAGAAAATTGAACAGATAGTAAGAAAAGGAACAAGGTAGGCAAAAGAAATCAAGGAAGATGTATTGAATAAAACTGATATTAAGGAGAGTGACTTGGAAGGATTACAACCAGAAACACATCTTTCACTGATTGGTACCTCCTCTGATAGTAAAAAACCAGCAGAGTTTAAAAGGGTAGTAAGGAAAAGGAAACCTTCACTGGTACTCACTCCTACACCTAAGAGATCAAGACAAAAACAATAGGCAGTTAGGCCTCTAACAAAGAAGTTAACGCCAAAGAAAAGAAAAGAAAAACAAGTTGTTCCTCCACTTGACAACCTTTTGAATGAGATAACAGAAAATGGCAACTTATCAAACATTAGCAAGTTGTATGATACTTTTAATAGTGATGAAAAGGAAAGCATTGAAAATAGTGTTATCCTACACTTGGATATCTACAAGAAATTTTTGATTGAGGTTGTAGATGATTTACCCAATGAGTTGTATAGAAGGTTAGAAGCAAGGAGAGCAGCAATTGTTGAATTGGATAAAAAGATGAAGGTAGAGAAACTACTTGCAGTTCACCCAGTAAATTCAACAAAAGAAATTGATGAACTGATAAGTGAGGCTAACCAGACAGTATTTTCAACCGGTCACCGACATGTAGTACTAATGGCAGGAAGAGCTAATGAGATATCAGAAGAAACTGTAGACAAGTGGGATATATTCTTTGTTGAAAAGGAGAAACAAGAAGAGCTTAAAAGACCAAAGACTTTTAAAGTCTATCAAAAGGAAAAGGATAAAGGGAAAGGTAAGGTAGGTGGACCTCCGAGTATGAAGGTGACAGATAACTTACCCCCACCTCTTTTTGATACTCCACCGACACAAAATGTTGATACTCCACCGACAACAAAGAGTATGGAAACACCACATGAGGACACAAATCCTGATTCTGACGTGTTGTACACAATGAATATCGACACACAAGAAGTTAACATTGTGGTGGATAAGGAAACACGTGAGAAGAGAGATGTGGCAACTGAGCCACCGGTAGAAGACACTACAGTTGAGACAAATATGGAGAATACAATTGGAAACATTGAAATTGGGACTGAACAGGCAACTGATTCCCTGGATACAGGAAAGGCAGATACCATTAGTGTACATACTGATGTATTTGATAAGAAACCGACAACTGATAGCAATGAAAAATCTGTTGAGATACTGGCTGTAGACATTTCAGAAGTAAACATAGAGAAACTGGTAGAAAACACAGAGTCACAAACAGAAAAACAAGTAGAGACACATTTAGAGAAATAGGATCATTCACAGGTACATTCAAAGATGGTGCCACTGGCTACAACTGAAAAACCTAAACCTTGTAGTTGAAATGCAGACACAAACTGATCCTCCAGAGAAAGAGGAAAGCAATGCTATTACTACCACTAATGGATTACAAATTGTGAAGGTAGTTGGACAGTCATCTGGAACCTCCATGACCGAATTTAGACCAACTAATGTGACAGAGGTATTGCTAGATTCAATCAAGAAAATAATAGATTGCAATGCACTTGCATATAAGGCTATTGATGACACCATACCAATTTTGAAGATGACTGCACCCAAGTGCAACATAGAGAATAAAGATTCTTTAGGCCAATTAGACACATTGTCTAAGTACATAGCCGACAATCTTCTATCAATTGATCAAACCAATGAGGAGACTTTCAGAGAGAGAATGAATAAAGAGAAAGAAAAATTCTTTGAGGAGACATTAAAGAAGAGTAAGGAACATATGGATACATTATTACCAGCACTAGGAAAGACAATTTTGGACTTCAAGAAATTGCACAGAGACATATGTAAGACAAATATTTTGACAGAGGATTTAGATAAAGAGATCAGCAGAGCACAAAAGGAAATCAATGATATTGTTGACAATTTAATAGGTTCATCAGATTCAATATCAGTAGTAGAACATGAAATTATTGGCTTTGAAGAGAAAATTGAAAAATTTGAAAAAGATAAAGAGAGATTAAGGTTTAAGGCAAAGGAACTGAAGTGTAGACTAGGTCCTAAACTAGATATCCTCATCTCTTTGAGAAAAGAGATTTATGAGGCTCTTGTTCCAGGACTTAAGACACCGAAAGAGAAAATTCACTTACTCACTAGTACAATCCAGAGGACTGAAGAAACACTAAAGGACATTGAAAGATTCTACAATAGTCTGAATGTTGCCTTAGCGGATTTATATCAGATTGTAACCAACCGGTTATAGGGATCTAGACAGGAACTACACTCAATTGACATTGAATGACAACCTTTGCCATTGATGCCAAAGGGGGAGTAGTAGAGGATGAGAAAATGAAATAAGGATAGGAAAAATGTATGACAAAAGAGATCATCTGCTCAGGGGGAGCACACAGTTTTGGCAAGACAATTTTGGACAACATTTTTGGATACACATTTTGGCTTTTTCTCATGAGTGTTGCCATCAATGCCAAAGGGGGAGATTGTTGGTAAATGCACACTCCAATGAGAAATTGTAGGTGATTGAAGGTATTGTCATTAATGGCAACCTTACAATCCTATGATACCGGCACAGGCATAGACACCGACAGCGGTAGCGACAAAGATGTTTACCGACACCCTGACCGATAGGATTTTGTTTATTGTATTTTGTATTTAAGTGTAAAATCTTTTTGTAAGCCGACAAGGAAAATTGTATTAGGATTCATATAAGTATGAGATCTTGTAAATCATTTGTAAGGTGTGAAATATATGGAAGGAATGTAATAGGTAGATGCAAATATTAAGGCAGACCTTGGAATAGGGTTTTGGAAGTTGTTGAGCTTAAACCGGTACTGAACCTGGCATAGCAGATGCTAAACCAAAGTAGTACATGAAATTGGATTTATATAATCCACCTTTGTAAGTCAGTGAGACTTCCTTTTTGTACTTAAGGAGTGAGCTTTAGGCAGTTGGGCTTCCTGCATGTGCAGGCCCCTATTGTATCAGTAATATTCACTTATTGGCTAGTGAGTGAATATTGTGGGTCACAAATCCCACCGAGGTTTTTCCACACTAGGTTTCCTCGTTAAAAATATTTTGTTACAGTGTTCTTTCTATGTTGTGTTTTCTGATCTTATTTACTGCATTATTTAAGGTTTACCAATACACTATTTTGGCATGCAATTCATTTAATAAGTTTAGAAAATCCATAAACTGGTTAGATATTGATTCACCCCCCTCTTAGTATCTTTGGGAATCCTAATAGATTTCAGAACCTATAAATATCTTATGTGATAATACAAGTGCCATAAATATTTCCAAGAACCCTATTTTGCATGCATGAACCAAGCATATTAAATTGAAGTATCATTTCTTGAGGGAAAAAGTACATAGTAAAGATGTGACCTTGGAGCATGTTTCTACCAAGGAGCAGCTTGCAAATATTTTTACTAAACCTCTACTTAAGACTAATTTTGAGTATCTTAGAAGTCAGCTAGGGGTTGTCCCTCTTCATGAGGTTAGTTAAGCATGATGTAGATTACATCAGTCTTGGAGATACTTGCAGAATTTTACAGAAGGATTGGTGTAGAAGTGGATTTATTCCACAAGGGGAGCATCAAGTTACAGATTGTTGATGTTGCATAGTGAAATTTGATATTACATGTTTTACTTTCAATTTGGCATTGTTGTCAAAGGGGGAGAAGAATTATGTGATTATGGGAAGAAAAACTAGTGACAAGCTGAAGACATGGAGAGCATGGCAAATACTTGGTAATGTAAACCAAGATTCATATTCACAATCACAACAACAATCAATGGTATTGATATTTGTATTTCCATCAATGCCAAAGGGGGAGATTGTTGGAATTTGCATGAAGATTGCATTAATGATATGTTATGTTGTCATTGATTTGAATTAACCGGTAATGATATTGTTGTAATATTGTTATTATAACTGGTAGGAAGAATTTGTGGAGTGAACTGGTAACCGATGTAAACCCTATCTATTGATGTAATCAGTAAACCCTACCTATTGTGTTTGATAAACCCTAACCAATTAAGTTTGGTAAATTGGTTATATTGGTTTATGTTCTGATGATGAGTGGTAATGATTATGACACGTATGATTATTATATTAAGACAATTTGAAGAGATTTTGGCGAGTTGTTGTAACAGTTTTTGTCTAGGGAATGAGAAAATGTATTACATATAATGTAAAGTGCATGATGAGTTACTAAGTTTGATGAAGTGGTGATCAAGGTTTTCTTGATTGATGTGCAGAGATTGCTATGTAATCCAACAGTCATACTTGAACTGATTTGTTTGTAATCTCTATGAGAATTAGGTTTTTGTTGTGTTACCGATGTAATTGATTTGTTTATAAGGTCGATGAAGTGGTTTAGTTTAACAAGTTGGCAAAGAGTTAGCAAAGATCAGTTGAGTGTGTGGTTGTCGAGCCGGATGATGTATCTGCAGTTTGAGTAAAGGCAGACAGGAGCATGAAATGGATCTGATCAAGCAAGTGTAGTGATATTCAGATAGATCAACAAACTCCTGTTGTTTTCTAACAATTACAGTAGAATTGAAATCCCCTAACTGGGTAAGCTCTAACAAGCTTGGTGTTATTCAAATCCTCTACCGAGGTTACTCCTTACAGGGTATTGCTTCTAACAAGGCATTGTAGTCAATCCCTCAACCGGGTGATTCTTAACAGGATCAATTCTTAATGGGACTTTTGTAAAAGCTTTAACAAGATAGGCTCCTAATAAGGCAAACTTTAGAAGAGTTCAGATGGTTATCTTGTGAGTCTCATCTCACCGTGGTTTTTACCTATTTGGGTTTCCATGTCAAAAAATATTTGTGTCAAGTGGTGAATGTTTTTGTGGTTATATTTTTATGGTTGATTTACTTAACTACTTTAATAAGTTATGATAACTAGAAGCATTGAGAAATGAAGAAGTTGTTTACTATTAATTTGTTGTAACAGTCAATAGGTTTATCTAATGAGTTTTTATCTTGACAATGGTATTACATTGAAAGTTCTAAGTTTACTTTGAGAGATTGATTTTTGAGATTGGTGAAGTTTGTATCAGTTTTTATATATACTGATTCACCCCCCCCCCCCCCCTCACTATTTGACTGGATACTTATTCTTTCATCATACCATCAGGTTCCCAGAGCTAGTTTGCTTAACAAAGATGCACACCGGATTGTTGGGACCTATAAAATCTTGAGGGTTTAGGGTTTTTTCTTTTTCTTGAAAACATTTAGAAGAATTAAACCTTTGTAGCGCATTATTGTAATTCATATTGAACTTGAACCCTTGAACCTTTTGGTTTGAGGTTCAAGGTTCAACCGTTTCTCTTGCCTAAGTCGTGGCTTTGTAATATACTTTTAATAAGCAAGTGAGAATGCGTTATGTTTGTTTTGAACCATTTGCAAATCGGTTCAAGGTTCAAGGTTCAAAATGTCCCTTTCTTTTGATTAAAGGTCTTTGCTCATTACTTTTTCCACTTAAGTGGAAGGTTTTGTGCATCGTCAAGAGGGGCCCCCTTTTTAAGTCTAGGCCTGAGCGAATTTTGATAAGTTTTTAATTTTTCCTAAGTCCCGTGTCTTTTCCTATGTCTCTAACGGGTTTTCCTAAAGATCAAGCAAGTTTCTTTAGATCTCGGAGCTATCACTATACCGCAACATAAAAGTGATTGATGGTTATCACCTGCGACATGGCGACAAATCACTAGCAGTGAATCATGGCCGATAGTTAATGCAAGCAGTTCAGGAAAATAAAGATCTGCAGGCATTGAAGTTTTATAAATAATGCAATGGGAGATGTATAGTCTGGGCCTAGACCAGAACCATCCTCTCTACATAATCCAAGGAAGCAATTTCAGTTGCCAGTGCCATCGGGTATCAACAGAGGCTTTTTCATGCTACACCGATGACCTGATGGAAAGGTAACCTTTTATCCCACATTGGTCACGAGGAGGAGCATTTTTATATTTAAATCCAAAGCCCCATGCATATCAGGTGTCAAAACTTAAAGGCTTTTGACAAAGTGGTAGCTTAGCATTGGTGGGCCCCCTGCATGCGCCCACATCTTAGAGTGGCCTAATTTTGTAGCAAAAGGGTAGATTAACCAACCTGCAAGTCCAAGAAGATCGGACGATGGCGTGAAAGATCTGATGGCCATCACTATACCGCAACACGAAGGTGCTCGACTCTTAAAGGTCGCGACTTGGCAACAAACCACTAGTGGTGAACTATGGTTGATAGTTAGTGCAACTAGTTAAGGCAGACAGTTATGAAGAGGTTCATTCCAATAATTAGTGGAGGTCGTGCTAAGGTGTTAGGATAAGGACCCCAAAGCCAATCAAGGAGTGCCATGTGGCAGATAGGTGGCGTGTCATCAAAATGAACATCGAGCAAATCTTGTCTTTGATGAACCTCTAAATGGACTCACCGAAGGTATAAGTTTCATTGACATGAAAGGTGTTGATGAAACTAGGGTTTTGATAAAAAATGAAAGCAACTTGCCGAAGGGGAGGTTTGGCCAAAAGGTTGACGCCTAACAAACAAGAATAGGTGGAGGGTCCAGTGGCACTGAGGTGGCAAATGAGGTCGTGCTCAGGTGGATCTGGTGGCCAGTCACAGACTGACATGTAGCATAGATGGATGAAGAGGTAAAGACCGAGCAGGTTTGTGTCAATCCAATGGTTGTTGCTATATCGCTATGCGAAGGTGCCCGATGGTTATCCCCTGTGACATGGCGACTGATGATGTGGTGATTGCGGTGGTGGTCTAAGTGGGCTCAGAGCAAACTAGGAAGTGACACATGGCAAGCCCGCCAGAGGAGAGAGTAGCCCAGGTGAATTGACTGGTGGGCATGTCAAGAGGGATCTGATGGTTGGATGGATGATTTGATAGTGGTCACCATGTCGCCATGGAAAGATGCTTGATGGCTAAGAGGAGCAACTTGGCGACTAGGCGGTGGGACCCATAGGAAGAACAGTTTGGAGGAAGTAAAGAATAAGCAAGTTCAAAGAAGATCTACGATTGTCATCATTCCGAAAGATGGAGGTGCTCGAATGTTAATGGAAGTAAAGAATAAGCAAGTTCAAAGAAGATCTACGATTGTCATCATTCCGAAAGATGGAGGTGCTCGAATGTTAATGGCAGTGACTTGGTGACTGGCATGAGGTGGCAAGACAGGTGGAGTCTAGAGGGACTCATGAGCAAACCAGGAGGTGACATGTGGTTGAAACCTATGCGGGAAAGTCAGGTTGAAGTAAAGAATAAGCAAGTTCAAAGAAGATCTACGATTGTCATCATTCCGAAATATGGAGGTGCTCAAATGTTAATGGCAGTGACTTGGTGACTGGCATGAGGTGGCAAGACAGGTGGAGTCTAGAGGGACTCATGAGCAAACCAGGAGGTGACATGTGGCCGAAATCTATGTGGGAAAGTCAGATTGAAATATAGTTTCAGACTATGGTGAAAAGGCAAAAGATTAAATGACTGACCTGCAGAGGGATTGATGGCTGAGGGTTGAATTTTTGCCCAAATATGGATTTGTCCTATATCGTTGGAAAGCTCTCGATCCGAGGAATCTGATTCTGCAGTCAAGTGTAGCCCACAACAAGTATTTTTGGGGCAGTGACCTTGGGATCTCAGAAGTTATTTCTCAGACAGAAGGTGATAATTTTCTATAGGCCAAGTGCAACAATAGTTAATGCCAGTAGTTGAGGTAAGCGGTTACAACGGAAAACTAGTGGTAGCGGTTAAGTTTTTAACAACTAGAGACCAAGTAGTGAGGCCCGTTTCTAAGCGGATTACTCGAGAAAGTTAAAGGGCATGTTAGTTTCCCATGATTGGATGATTGTCGCTATACTGCAATGGAAACATGTCTGAACTTTAAAGGCAGTGACATGGCGACTAAAGGAAAGGTGCTTAGAAAGAAGACCTCCTGATCCGTTGGTGCCAAAAATTTTAAATATTCAAATGAAATAGTAGCAGAGGTGTGCAAGTTACATCTGACATTGCTTCAAGGTGAAAAAGGGTTGGTGAGAGGTATCCAGGGAGATCTGTAGGGAGATCTGCAGAGGACATAATGGTGTGCAACTCTGTGTTTTCTTAGGTAGAACCATCAATGCTCTAGCACGAGATGATCCACCAACATTATGAAGCTGATGATGGTTGTATCCAATTTTGGGTAATAGGAGATGACCCTTTCAGCCATTTTCCAAGTGAATGCCCAGTGAATTAATGAAGCATGCATCCCAAAAGGAATGCTAGATTTCTCCCTCAATTGCAATTGCACAAAAATATAACTTTTGCAATAAATGACTATTAGGGTAGGATTTTTCTTCTAGGTAGTCTAAATCTTGTTGCATCCTGATTTCTATAAAAGGATACCAAGGCTACCTAGAAAAAGGGACACAAATTTTTGTAGCTAAACTCTGGCAAAATTAATACAGGCCTTTGTCTTAGCAATTTCTGAGTCAAATATGAAGTACTTGTAACCTTCTGATAGAGGAATGAAATATACAGTCCAGAGAATTTAAATTCAGATTTGTATTGTCTCTATGTCATTGCACTGGTGTTCATTCCATTTAAGTAATCATGGATTACTTATTTGAATGATTTGCTAGGTATCTAATGAAGTTGTTTTGAGTATTTTTCTTAAGGAGAAAAATTTAAATATAATCTAAACAAAGTCATTGATATCAGTATTTCTGGTGTGGATTTGATGATGAAATCTGGTGCAGATTAGGACTTTGTGTATGTCAGGCATATTCAAAGTTGATAGATCAGGAGCTTGTGATTTGTGTGCTAGCTTCTCTTGTCAAGTTGCAGTTTGTTGTAGATGACTCTGTTGCCCGGATAAGGCACTAGTTTATCTGTTGGTTTTTGTTGCATTTTGTGATCCTTTTAAAAAAAATTCAAATCAATTATCCATTTAGGTTAGTTGTACTGGTCAGTAAGGAAAGTTTGCAGGAATTTACAATGGTTTTCTACAAACCATTTACTATTTTAGTGAGAAAATAGTCTTTAAAAGGGTTCACCTGCCCAACCTTTTATAAGCTTAAAGTGTAGGAGGTTTGCTAGATTGTTGTTCTCTTCCATTGTAGCACAGAGGCAGTAATTTTCGCTTTTAAAGAGAAGAAACACAAGTTTTCAAAATGGAGAACAACACATATGACATCGACAAAGAACAAAAAGCTAAATAGACAAGTGCAGGAGATGTTGAGGAAAGGTTTGATCAGGGAAAGTCTGAGCCCTTATGCAGTTTCAACAGTATTATCACCTAAGAAGAATGGAGAATGGAGAATGTGTATTGATTCCAAAGAAATAAACAAGATCACAGTGAAATACCAGTTTCCATTGCCTAGGATGGATGACATAATGGGCTGTTTGAGCAAAGCCAAATACTTTACAAAGATAGACTTGAAGAGTGGATATCATCATATCAGGATCAGAGAAAGAGACGAGTGGAAGACAAAATTCAAGACAAATGAAGGACTGTATGAATAGTTGGTGATGCCTTTTGGGTTAACTAATGCACCAAGTACTTTCATGAGGCTGATGAATGAGGTATTGAAGAAATTATTGGATAAGTTTGTTCAAGTATATTTGGATGACATTCTAATTTTTAGTAAGACAAAAGAGGAGAATTTGTTGCATTTGAGACAAGTTTTGCAAAGGTTGAGAGAAGAAAATTTGTTGATAAGTCTTAAGAAGTGTACTTTCATGAAATATGAGTTAGTCTATTTGGGATTTGTGATACCTAAGGATGGTTTGAAGATGGACCCTGAGAAAGTAAAAGCAATTGTTGAGTGGCCTACATCAAAGCATTGGAGAGGTAAGATCATTTCATGGATTGGATAGTTTCTACCAGAAGTTCATGAGAAATTTTAGTTCAGTTTGTAACCCTATGACTGAGACCATGAGGGGAGATCGGAAGGAATTCAAGTGGACCACCAGAGCAAAAAAAAGTTTTGAACTGTTGAAACAGAAGGTGGCTAAGTAGCCTGTGTTAGCTTTACCAAATTCCAATAAAGTATTTCAAGTGGATTGTGATGCAAGTGGAACAACAATAGGAGTTGTCTTGAGTCAAGAAGGGAGAGCAGTAGCTTATTTCAGTGAGAAATTGAATGATGCTCGGAGGAGATATTCAGTGTATGATCAGGAGTTTTATGCCATAGTTCGAGCCTTTAAAAAAGTGGAGACATTACCTGTTGCCTAAGGAGTTTGTGTTGTGTAGGGATCATCAAGCTTTGCAGTATTTGAACAATCAGAGTAAGTTGAATCAGAGACATATGAGGGGTAGAATTTTTGCAGAGTTACACCTTTGTGTTGAAGCATAGAAGTGGGAAATTTAACAGAGTTGCCGATAGGATCTGAGGAATTGAAGACCTTCTATGATGATGACCTAGATTTTGCAGAACCTTGGAGAGCATGTAGAGAACCAGTTATGGTAGATAGAAGAAAGGGGTTGGATTAATTCATTTAGGATGGGTTGTTATTCAAAGGAGTTCAATTGTGCATACATGAGAGTTCTATGAGGGATAATCTAATAAAGGAGAAACACAATGGAGGATTAGCTGGATATTTTGGTATTGACAAAATAGTAGCATTGGTGAGTGAGCATTACTTTTGGCCCCAGATTCATAAGGATGTTAGGAAATATGTGCAAAGTTGTAGAGTTTGTCAAGTCACAAAGGGTAGTAGTCAGAATGTGGGATTGTATAAACCTTTGATAGTACCAATAAGACCTTGGAAGGATATAAGAATGGATTTCATAATTGGATTGCCTAAAACACTGAGATAGAATGATTATATATTTTTGGTAGTTGGGGTAAGTGCACAAAGATGGTGGTCAAAAAGGGGGGTATAAGTGGACACTTTTTTTCTGAAATCAAGTGAACCTGAACTTGGAGGCTAAATTTGAAAGTCATCATCTCAAGATATGAAGATAATAAAAGAACAAATATTATAGTACTCTGAATATAGTTTCCAAACTACTAAAATTTTTCAATATTGGATAAGATTAAGGGGGTCAAATCCTTCGCACACAAAAAATAGACCCAGATTTTTTCTGAAAAACATAACAGTGTCTGACGTGTGCATCAGAAAAGTCATAGTAAGATTTACAATTTTGACAAATCCTTTGGCAGAAAGATAGGTAAGAGTGAGAACTAGAAATTGTGTATTTTTTTGTAATTTTTTGTTGAGTATTTTTTTCTTTTATGATTTTTTCAATCGAGCACATCTTGAAAATTAGGTACCTGTTCGTGCACGAAGCATAACTTGCACTAAAAGAATTGAAAACACAATTTTTTTTTTATTGTAAAGAATCAAGTTCACTATAATAATATATAAAGTTTTTTAAATTTGTATGAGTAGATCAAAATTTATTAAAAAAATGGTACACGTATGTCTGTGAGAACTATGGAGACACTGGTAAAAAAAATCAATAATAATATGTTATTGTTGATCAAATTTTAAAAAAAAAATGGTTAGAAAGCTCAGAAGATGGGTGAAAATATGGTGGTAATTTTAGAAATACCGACTTGATGAAGTGTAAACCTGATGATGACAAAGTCAATAAACCAAGTTGATAAAATAAAACACGTCAAAAAGGAGGGAAATGGAGGGAAATCAAATTTCCAACCCATAGCTTTGTCATCCAGGCCTATTTCCAAGCCTAAACAGTCAAAAGTGCTTATAGGGTACCTATGGTATAAGAAGCCCATATGCGCTACTTTTGTTTAAAATTTGGGAGTGTGTATAATATGTATAATATGATATTGTATATATAATATGTGTATATACATATAATATATAATATAAAATATATATATGTATATATATATATATAATATACTAAGTATATATACACACATATGTGTGTATGTATGTGTATTGTCTCCCTCTCTCTCCCTCTCTCCCCTTCTCCCTTCCTCCATAGCCCATCCCTCTCTCTCTTCTTCTCTCCCTCCCCACTCTTTCTCTCTCCCTACCCCCTTTATCTCCCTTACTTTATATTATTGTATCACAATTAGGTTTTCCATGTAGTGGTCACCATTTGGATGAACAGTACACCTAATAATCCCAAGGTCCACAGTTTGAGCTCGAGAGGATATGCTTTCCTTGATAGACTTAGCATTTGACTCAGTGTACAAAACCCATTGTGCATCATCTCTCTCTCTCTCTCTCTCTCTCTCTCTCTCTCTCTCTCTCTCTCTCTCTCTCTCTCTCTCTACCTCTATCTCCCTCTCTCCCCTTCTCCCTTCCTCCCTTCCTCCATACCCCATCCCTCTCTCTCTTCTTCTCTCCCTCCCCCCCCCTCTCTCTCTCTATCTCCCTCTCTTTGTCCATCTCCCTCCCTCTCCCTCTCTCCCCCTCTCTCTCTCTCTCTCCCTCCCTCTCCCTCTCTTTCTCTCCCTCTCCCCCTCTCTCTGTCTCCCTTCCACTCCCTCCCCCTCTCCCTCTCCCTTCCCATCTCCCTCTCCCTCCCTCCCTTTTCCTTCACATTTCTTTACTACAAATAGTGCGTACGAGGTACTGAGCCTATTATTTTGCTGCCCTACCAAAATGCTTTTAAGGCTTAGGAGCATGTACGTGGTATTTATGAGTTCTAAGTGCACACAGGGTGCAAAAATAATTTTGTTGGGCTTGCAAACATTTTAGGGACTAACAACACATACACAATTATTAATAGATCGAGTATGCGGTACTTAGACATAGCTTTAGTTACCCAAGAGCCTCAATGGCCTCAAAAGAAGTTTTTGAGGTCATTGAAGGCCCCACTGCAACCGTGTCTACACTTTTGTCACTGTTTTATACATAGAAGTAAGTAATTTTTTTGTTTTTGCATGATTTCAAATGATTGAATTGTTATTATTATTAGTTTTGTCAATATTATTGTGATTGTTTAATAGTTTTGATTCAAAAAATAATGATAAGATGCATATTATATGGTTATTTGATTGTTATGAAATTTTGTTTACATATATATGTAATATGATTCTATTTAGGACAACCGATATCAACCATGGGAAAGAACAATCGAGGAATGATGCAACAACGAGAGGATAAAAAGGAAAGATAAAGGCAACATATGAAGAAATTATGTGACATAAGAACAATGGGACAAGAAGGCATGCCATCCTCAACATATCAATTCGATTTACCAAACGAACATAATGCACCTAATGTAATTGAAGAAGAGACATTTGATTTACCATACGAACCTAATGCAATTGAAGAAGAGGCCACATTGAATAATCAATTAAATGATGAATATACACTTGCTCTATTTTATGAATTGAATGTGCACAATGCACACAATGCACCGATGTTAACTCCTCCTATAATCATTTGTAGGAAACCAAAGTATCTAATTGACATTGATGAGAATATATTGAAGCCAATGCCTGATAAAATGAATGAACAAACTTGTAGGAGAATGGTTAAAAGAATATGGAAAAACTATTTTGAAAACTTAAATCAAATTGCAATATGTCAATTAATTGTTCAAATGATTAAATTTTTGAATTTTAGAGAGACAATGAAAATTCTAGGCCTAATATCATCCGAAAGTAACAACAAAATAACTATTGTGAGAAATCTATTTGATGCATATCAAGCTATTGGTTTGAAATCACGTACTAAAGATTCTAATGTTACTCGACGTGTCATTACATGAACGATAATGAGCAATGAAATAAAATAAAGATCATTTGATAAGAAAAACAAGTAAATCATTAAACGTTAGTAGAACAACATTAAGTAAAGCATTGCAGAGGCCGGAAAAAATAGAGGAACCTAACAATAATTCTCTTTGGGAATTCTCAAGTAGACTTCCATGCAAAGATAAGGTTGTTGTTGATGCACTAAGAACATTAATTGAATTTTTTTGGCATGACAACACAAGAGTTTCGCCCGGACAAAGAGATGTTGTTAGAAGGTGAATCAGGTTTACAAATCGTGAGCCACATGACAAACACTATTTGGATATGAATAAAACAAAATTTTATGAAAGATTCCTTGAAAAATTTCCTCAAATAAGAATTTCTCAAAAAATTTTTGAAATGGGAAAACCTTTTTACATTAAGATTAATCATGTATGCACTGCATGTTGTTGTAGGATGCATATTGAATTTTCCATACACTATGATATTTTTTCATCATATTTGTTCTACTTTGCACACTAATGATGTTTTGTAGGAATGCAATATACAAGCACCTCCTAAGTCGGTAAGAGAATTTATTTCAAGTGTGCTATGTAATAGACATGATGGTTGGATTTATTATAAGATGCCTTGTTTGGAATGTTCTTGTGCTATATGTGGTGGTTTGCAATGTTTACCAAGATGTGTTCATTTGAAGAGCACACATGAAATTGGTAGGAAACTAGTTTCTTTTGGAAAATACAAGACAGTCACATATGGACTTAAAGATGGAAAAGATTTGAAGAGATGTGAGTTAGTGAAAAATGATATATGTGTAGTTGAATTTATGAAAACGTTTCAAGAGAAACTATTTTATGAGTACATAATGCATACACATAGAGCTCGATGGTTAGATGAGCAATTCAAGTTATGTAAGGACACATTTCCTCTTGACACTATTGTCTTTATTGTTGATTTTACTGAAAATTATACACTACAACCTCAAAATTAAGTGCAATCTATGTATTATCATTCTACACAAGTTTCTATTTTTGTACACATAACATTCATGCATACAGATGATCACATAGAGGAGGATAGAAAGGTTGTAAGAGAGTATCACTTCTACATAAGTGATGATCGTACTCATTCATCGGAGTTTGTACAAGTATTATTTACAATTTTCTATGATAATTTAAAGGAAAAAAACATACAATACAACCAACACTTAATATGGTCAGATAATTGCACCGCACAATTCAAGAATGCAAGGATGTTTTATTGGTTGAGAAGGATGCATATGACAAGCAGTGTACAATTTTTTTGGAATTTCACTGAGGCTAGACATGGTAAGGGAGAGAATGATGGTGCATGAGAATGTGTAAAAAGAGCCCTAGCTAGAGAATAATTGAAGTACGAAGGTGGTGCTAAGTTGATAGATGCAGAAACAATTGTACGATGGTGTAACTTCATGATGGGTCCAAGTAATCCAGGTACGACAATGGTTCATAGATATTTTTGGTTGATCACTGAGTCTAACATTGAAAACTATCTAGATTATTGTACAATTGCAGGATCGAGTGACATGCACTCATTTATGAGTTCAAATGCAAGTTCACTAGTAATTTATACAATTGAACAACTTTTACATCTTTGATCCAAATGACCCCAAACACGAGAACCAGAAATTGACCATTGCGAGCATGAGGGTTCTCTTGCACCATGCACATATTGTTTATATTCATATTATCTCTTTTTGTTGTTTATATTCATATTGTTGATTACATAGGCAAATATTCATTTAAATTTATAAAAGTGCAGCCACCAAATACAACGAATACACAATAATGGACTAAATAAAAGGAGTTTTGTAGGGTTAATTCAACATTCTGGAAATTTTATCAAATCATATTCCACGATTGCAATGTTTTATATCAATTAAATTTTTAAAAGGGTACCAACGAAATACAACAAATACATAATAATGGACTCAGTACACATTTATTGGATCGAATGTCAACATTTATATATATAAAAAAAGGCATGTTTGCCAAGTCAATGCAAGTATTACACAAATGTGGCATATACCATGCCCAAATCGATATACAATAAAAATGTAGAATATATCTACATGTATTGGTAATTCTATGACCACAACTAACACTATATGATTCTAAACTTGTGGTGGATCATCAAAATCGAGCCTCTTCAATGCAGTACATGACTTTATAGATGGCTGCAAAACCATAATTCAAAAGCCAAGTTAGAATTCTTTTGTAGAAAATAGTTCACAATTGAAAACATAACTATGCATTTAACTATATTTTTTTTGCAATTGAAATGTAGATTACCTCATCGGTTGATCTCGGATATAATGTCTTTGCTCTCCTCTCCTTGTCAGTCGTCTTAGGAGTTTTCTTGAAGACAAACTTAAAAGGATCCACGTTATGGCCGAATCGTGAAGGGGGCTATTGTAGATTAAATGTATAATTAATATAATGTACTACCATAAATACATAAAAAAAACTTTAAAGCTATAATGTAGAGAACAATGACATACTGGTGCCTGAGATGCTTCTCCAATGGACTGAGGATGACTCACCATCAATGGAGAAACTATCGCTATTACCTATACAAAAAATGATCAAAGATTAAATAAAATTAATATAATGATAAGAATTGTAGGTTAAAAACAATTAATGTAATATATCAAACAAAAGTGTACCAACTCCTAAGATGCTTCTCTAGTGCACAAAGGAGGGCTTGCCATTAATGAAGCAACTATGGATATTTCCTGTATGAAAAAATTATAAGATTATAATTTATCACAAGTTCACATGTACATGTGCATATAATCATGAAATTAATAAAATAAAGTAGAGATACATACCTCCACCCTCTCTTGATCCATGGGCAAATCAAGCGAATTCAACAAATCCACATAGCTCAATGACCGTTATACATGTAAAATAGACAAAAAACACTAATCAATTTACAAATCCCAACTAAGACAATTTCAACATTTTAAAATTATTGTACAACTAAAAATGTGTTCAATTACCTTCTTCCCACATTTTGGCATATTCAAGGAGTTCTTTTGCTTAGGACGAGGCCTAGATGTGGAGTGGGTACCCTTAAAAAGAAAATTAACATGAGATATTAGTACAGATAATATATTAAACATAATTTTAAAAATCTAAAATGAAATGACTTGCATATTCCATCAAAACAATACATAAAAAAGGGTGTACAAATATGATACTATATAGCCTTATAGTCCAAAATCGATTGCTGAGAGCGTGATGTCATGTATCTGGGACATTTGGTCCCCTGTCAACACCTACAAACAAAAAATTGGACCAAGAATTAAAGATAGTTAGTATATCTTGTAATTTTTTTGAATTTGAAGTGTACTATTCTATTTTAACATGTTACAAAATTTATACCTCAGGCGTCGAAGTTGCAGTTGTAGTAACCGTGGGAGGAGTATGAGATACTGTTGTTGCATCCTGAAATGCATATTATTTGTATCAATTTAAATCGATGTATAAATGAAAATCATTTATGTAATTATAAATTTAAAGTGACTGATAAATAAAATGCAATGAATTCAAATCAACACACCTGTGTCTACGGTTGATGGTCAAACACCATGTCCATCAACTTGTCTGTCAGCGCCACATCCCCAGTTGTGCGGGTCTGACAGCTACTCCTGCAAATTATGCACTAATGAGATGTGGATCCATCTGTAGCGGCCTTGTCATCTTTCCCTATGCATATCCCCAAGCAACTGACACACATATGCTGAATGGGCTCTTTGTCGTCACTTCGAGCAACTAATGGCTCATCATCTAGTACAAGAGGGTGTGCTAACTATGGCCCATGCTAGATGATGGAACCAGTCAATGTCGTGGCCGCCTAAAGAGTCTGTAGCTCCATCGACTCTTTCAGCTCTACTAGGACAACCTAATGCACCTTGTGTTTGGGTGCTAGGGGGTGGCGACTCTCCGAGGCTAATCGCCTATGGGTTCTAGGTCTATCTTGGGCAAGGCCACCACCTCTACCATGGAACTCTTTCATGTCAAAATAGTTTGGCCGCACGTTGAGGAAAAAATCACAGTATACTTTTCTCAAAAAATACAATGGCACCTCATAATTATTACAAGGTGGATCATCAAAGACCATCCACCACCTCTACCAAAAAAATTTCATCATCTTCACATTGGTACACCAATGTATGGGAAACCTCTTTGCATTAAGAGGTAACGACTGACTAGTTTTAGGATCAACAAAAAGGGCACATATTTGTTGTTTACTAATATTTTTGTTTTTCACTCCCTCGTATGATAACCCACTAGCATAGTATTGATGACACATATCCCTAAAGTTTCCCCATTTTGTAATTTGTGTGGAAACGGTTGTGGCACCACTAGCTAATGTTTCTAGGATAGTGACGAGGGATTTATGATGCTCAAGCTCAGATGTTTTTAATTTATTAATCAGTCTATTTATTTTAGACGTGTTTTTCCCTAACTGATTAATCAATGGCTCCTGTGTATCAGGTGTATAGTCAAAAGGAGGAGATGGAGGTGTATCTTGTGGGTTTTGTTCGAGGTTTTTAGAAGGTGCATCTTGTTGTTGTTGTGGATTATCTGAATTTGGTTTTTGAAACAAAAAATAAAAAAAACTTAATCAAAATAAAGGAAATTAAATTCAAAACATAAAAAAAATTGAATAAACGAGAAATAAAAACAAAAATTAAGAAAAACTAACCTTGATCCATAGCGTTTGGTGGAGAAATGTGGCAGCCCATTCGTGGTTTCATGGGGAAAATGAAGGAAAAAATGTTGCAGTCGCAGGGAAAATAAGACCCAGTCATCTTAAATTTTTTTTTTTGACAGGCACTATTGGGACTCATAAAATTTTGAGTGAATTTGAGAGGCCCATTTCAAAATTTTGCATCTGCACTTTCAAATGACCACCTAATGAATCAACCTCAGAGGCCTACTTTGAGGGCATGTGAAACAGAGCCAGTTGATTATCAAGAGGTAAAGCTTTGGAAACTTGTTGTACACCTTTTATTTAGCCTATGCAGTATTTTACAACTTTCAGGTTTTAGTTTAGATCAGTTTATCAAGTACCCATTTCAAGGGGTGGAATGAAAGTTGTTCTATGCACAAATTCAGATTTTACTAAGTGACCTACTTTGAGGCTTTTCACTTTATGACTAGTAGATCGTCATGTTGAAATTCAAAGTGAATTGAATTATAGGCATATAGGTGAGTCCACGTGCCAAATTTCAAGTCCCTATGAATCCATTTTCTCAGTTTGGCAAGCTCAATCCATTTGCAGTTTGTACTATTTGCATAAGTCCCTGTTTTCACAGCTAGTTAGAACACCACTTTGCATATGTGTAATAAATGCCTCGATGAGTGTCATATTAGAATATTTCTTCCAGGGTACTGTTATTATGAAGGAAAAGTTGTGTTTCCAGTTTGAAGCTCCTACCCATTCATTTGACTAGTTTTCCAAATTGATTTCTCGAGCCATTTTATTCAGTTTTCCGCACTTTCATTGTTACATATGTTAAAGTGGCTATTTTCATGAGCTCACCATTTGCACCTATTAGCTTCCTGGTTAAACTAAACATTCTATGGTCTTCCCTGTACTTCAAGGTATATATGCCCCAGATTTGGGGATCTACGGAGATCATTTGATATTTTAAGTAAGGGCAGTAAGGGCATTTTGTGGTCCCTGCACATTGATTTTATTAGGTTCATTTGTTGATAGAGCCATTTAATCAACTTTGTGCATTAATATCTCACCACCTGGGATTCTTCATGAGGAATGGTTTTGCAGGATGAAAGTCCAGGAAGGTGTTATGACCAAGTTTTGAAATGCCAAAGAAACTTTCAGCGAATGCATATTGACCTTTGCCAGTCCTCCCTGTTGTGTGTTTGGCGTGGCAATTGGCTGGGAATGCCATTGAAACCTCAGGAAAATGCAATTAGCAGGTTTATGGCCAAGTCTTCCCTGCCTACATGTGAGGTGCATGGTGTGGAGCAGGCATTAAAAACTTCAAGAAAAATCCATTGGCAGGTGTAAAGCCAGTCCTCCCTGTCGTGAGCTGGAAGGTGGAGTGTGGCATAATGGAGAAGGTCATAGAAACTTCAAACAAATGCATTGGCAGGTGTTCAACCTAAATCCAACACAACAGATGGGCAAATTTAGAAAAGTCTTTTAAAACTTTCAAGCAATGCAAACGCCAGGCATAAGACATTTGTCCCACATTGATAGTGAAGAGGGCATTTTTTGTATTTAAATACAAAGCCGCATGTATCTATAGTGTCAAAAGATAGTGGCTTTTAGTAGGCAAGAAGAGAAGGTTCAGCGCCCAGTAGACCCCACATGCACGCACGTAGATCAAGGTACCTAAATTTTGTGACAAAAGGGCGAGTTAAAGGTCAATCAATTTGGAGTGGATCCAACGGTGGTCACTGTACCGCAATGGGAAATTTCTTGCTAGTTACCCATCACGACTCAATGAGAAAGAAGAGCTAGGGTCTGGTGGTGGGTCCAGAGGTGTTGAGGTGGCAAGACAGGTGGCGCCCAGGTGGATCTGTGAGCGAACCAGGAAAAGACATGTGGCGGGGCGCAGAAGTAAAAAATAAAAAATTAAATGTATAGTCCCAACTACAGTGGGAAAATTCAAAATTTAAATGACTTGTGTGCAAAGAGAGATTAATGGTTGAGGGGTTATTTTTAACCCAAATATGCAAGTGCTATATGCCATTGGAAAGCTCTTGGAGTGAGGAGTTTATTTCTGCAATCTGTTTCAACAAATATTGGATATTTTGAGAGAAGTTTCCGTGGGAATGATGCAACGAATTTTTTCAGTTGGGGAAAGAGGACACTTGGCAATTTGAATGCAAATCTAGTCTTTTCCCTCTTCTTCATATTTTGAGTTTCTTCTCATTTGTAAGGGTTCCAGAATTTTTGGGAGAAGACTCCAGAATTCTGTGTTTTTGGTTCTAAGTTTTCTTCTAAATCTGTACTGTGTGATGTCTTCTTTCAAACAATGGAGTATAATTCTTGTTGTAGGTGTTTCTAGTTGCAGGTTTTACTTGTGTAAGGCATAAGTAGATTTCACATAAAATTGTCTCTAAATATGCATTTCTTTGTTACAAATTAAATCCTCAAGGAGACTAGAATTTGTCATCTCAAGGAGATTATTGTGATTGTTTGTAGGCATTCTTCAGTGAAGTGTTTAAATTCTGTAATCAATCATAAATAATGGAATATATATTCAAGATTTGATGATTTTATGAAGATGGATTTGCATTAGAGGTTGTCATTTACAGTTTGATGTATGACTCCATTCCCTTGGATAAGGCACTAGTCTTGCATATTCTGGGGATTCTCAGAGATTTAAAAAAAATCAAATATCCATTTACTTTTATGTTTGCAGTTATAGTTGGTTTCACCTATCTCATACTCCAATTTAGTTGAGATGTCCATCTGCAATAACCTCCTTGTTGTTGAGCCTTTTAAGATTCATCTGCTTTTTGTTGATATTGTCTTGTGTGTAATGGGTCTGATTCAATGCATCAATAGTACACCCACCTAGGTTTTGCAGAGCCTGGAGATTAGAAGGATTTAGATCCTTGTTATGTTGTCCAAGTCCTAAAGTTCTTCATAGATTGAAATTGGCTATTTCATAGATAAATTGCAGGTGAACCTGGGTTACTCATTTTTTGAGAACAACAAAAATGGCGACTCTGCTAGGGATATGCTACATCTTGTGTTCATTGGATTCAAATTGAGAACACTCTTTGTCTATCAACAATTAAAGCCAGTTAGTCTAACCATGTCAATTTGAGGAAAGAGTCATTAAAGTGTTGTAAATCTGAAAGTATTTTCAGATCTGTAGTTATTTGCCTGGTAGTGTTGTGTGCCAAGTGTTGAAAGTCTATTATCCTTTTATCTTTGTGTAAGTCCAGATCTATTCATGTTCTATAAATGATTTTATAAATTCTCACAGTAGTGAGTGGCGACTCTGAAAGATCTTTGCACCAGTGTGCATTATTGTAAAAAATTTAAAAGATTTGGTGAACTTACAACAAAGATTTAGCAGATGCTTGGAGTTTTAAGATTGAAGATCCCATACATTTATTGAAGATATTTTCCTCCGTGAAGGAGGTGGCGAATCTGTATGAAGATCAATGTACAATTTTAGAAGATCTGAGAAAGATCTCACCAAATATCAGAGCAACAACTGCAATATCCAGGTATTTTCTTAAATCGGTATTAAAGATTGTAAGAAATTTTGTTCCTTACCAAGTGAGTTTCAGCACTAAGAAGGGAAAAGAATAAGTTAGGTCGCATGCTACTGTTAGCTTAAAAGCATGGGTGAAGTATTTTTGAATAATAGGGAAGGTAGATTCTAGCTGCAATAATTCATATTGGTTGAAAATAGTGAATGTATTTAAACAAGGTTGCAGCTAGAAATGGATTGTTGTAGAAATTTCTCTATTAAAGGTTATGTGCCATTGTGTTTTGATGGCATACCTAGTTGCCCGAATCAGATTCCAAGTGACATTAGGAAGCACTTACCATTGTTTAATGGGGACCAGTTACAATCAACAAAAATGCATGTGCAAAACTTTGTTGATTTAATGAATGACTATGATATCTATCATGAGGATATTTGCATGAAGTTGTTTGTGTAGAGCTTGAAAGGGGATGCCAGGATTTGGTTCTCATTTTTGCAAGAAGCTTCTAATCCCTCATGGGAAAAAATAGTTGCATCTTTTCTCAAGAAATTTGCTGAGAGAATAAACTTTAATGATATGCTGAGGAAATTGATGGAGATTAGAGTTGAGGAAGGTGAATTAGTGCTAGCCTTCAATGTTAGATTTTCCAAAGCACTGGTTGAGATCCCACAAGGGTATAGACTAAATGACGAAGTGTCTTTATTGATTTATTTGGATGCCTTTGGAAGTAAGATGAGTTACATGTTGAGGGATAAAGAACCAAAGACATTACATCAAGCTTTTGTGATAGCCATGGACATAGAGAAAAACTTAAAATATGGGTTTCCTAAAGGACTTTTATCTACCGGTGTCAGCTATCATAATGTTTGTAATGCTGCAATTAAGTGTGAAGTGAGAAGTAATGTTCAGAGCTCTGGTATTCATACTTGTGCTGGCAACGCCGATAATTTAATTCCAAATGAAAATCAAAGTTGTTTGGTGCAAACAATGGTTGATCCTCATATAGATATTGATAATGCCAATTGTGTTGAAGACGAAGTGAGAGTATTTTGAGATTTCACTTCATGTAATCATGTTGATGATCTTTCTAATATGGAAGTTGTGCACAAAACTAATTTAGAAAATTTTAATGGTACACATGATTGCAATGAAAATATAGCCCACATTGATGAACATAATTTTAAAGAATGTCACATTGAACAACAAAGTGCAATGCAATTGCAAAAGATTGCAGAACTTAGAAAAGCTCTTGAAGTTGTGGACAAGAAAGTTCAAATATTGGAGAGCCTTAGAGTTATGAATAAAGACCTTCTGCAATGTGGTGAAGAGGATTTTTCAGAAAAGGACTGCGAAGTGAATGTTTATACACTTGATGAGCAACATGTTGATCTAATAGATAGTTTTGTGACAGAAAATTTAAGTGAACATGTTGGAAATTCATCAGATGAAGTAAATGGTAGTAATATTCACTTTTATTCTTTGACTGATGATGAGTGTTCTATTGGTAAATAAGATCAATTGTGGCAAGATAAGTATGACTATCTTGATTCTCAGAATGATGGTCATAGGATGAAATTTTGTGGTTGTGAAACATGGAATGCTGAGGATAGTTTCGGCCCAGTTTCAATTTCTTCTTTGTCTGATGAAGATGATTATGATGATAGGATGGATGATATCTTTAGCAAATATTCTAATATTTTATTTGATGTCGATATAGATATGGACCAACCACTTCATTGTCACAATGGTCATAAGGGGATTCTTCATTTGGTTTCTAACCCTTTGTATGAAGAAATAATTGACCAACCAGATGTTGTAAATGATGAACCAGTTCATGATGCTAATACCGTTCCATGCAGCAGTGACATGTGTTGGGATGAAGATTTTTTGTAATGGGTTGCTTGTTAATGTGTTTGAACCCCATATAGAAGTTTTTCATGCGAAGATGAGTGAATGTTCAAATTTTATTTCAGATTATATGCTTGAGCCAGAGGTATGTTCATTTTTTCAAGAGGGATATTAAAGATACTAATTTATTGCATTTAGTAGATGATGAAAAGAATGGATATGTTTTAGTAGTTGATCATGAAAGTAAGATTCAAAATTATGTTCATGATGAGTATGCATATAATGTTGATTGGAAAAGCATGTTGAAAGATGTGTGTCATAATAGAAACACTTCTTTGGTGATCAGTGTTTGCTCCAGATTGTTTACATTATTAAGTGATGAGAGTCAGATTTTTGATAAGGGAAAGAGTTGGTTTCAACTGGGTGGCTAGGGGCCATATATAAATAAATAGTATATTTGTACAGTTGCTTTGGTTCAGTTGTGTGGCTTGTTCGGAATAAGGTACCCTGATGTTTGGGTAGAATAAGGAACCCCTGTTTTTGAGAAGAGAAGTGATCTGTTTTTGGGTGGTCTTCTCTACCAAAGATTCTAGATTCTTGTGTTGATCCTGCAATCAACCATCCCTAGTCAAAGGACTCATAAAATTTTGAGTGAATTTGAGAGGCACATTTCAAAATTTTGCATCTGTACTTTCAAATGACCACCTATTGAATCAACTTGAGAGGCCTACTTTGAGGGCATGTAAAATGGAGCTAGTTAATTATCAAGAGGTAAAAATTTGGAAACTTGTTGTACACCTTTCATTTAGCCTATCTAGTGTTTTACAACTTTCACGTTTCAGTTTATCAAGTACCCATTTCAAGGGGTGGACTGAAAGTTATTCTATACACAAATTCAGATTTTACTAAGTGGCCTACTTTAAGGCTTTACACTTTATGACCAGTAGATACTCATGTTGAAATTAAAAAAGCATTGAATTGTAGGCATATAGGTGAGTCCACATGCCAAATTTCAAGTCCCTATGAATCCATTTGCTCAGTTTGGCAAGCTCAATCCATTTGCAGTTTGTAATGTTTGCCTAAGTCCCCGTTTTAACACCTAGTCAGAGCACCACTTTGCATATGTGTAATAAATGCCCCAATGAGTGTCATATCAGAATATTTCTTCCAAGGTACTGCTAGTATAAAGGAGAAGTTGTGTTTCTAGTTTGAAGATCCTACCAATTCGTTTGACCAGTTTTCCAAAATGATTTCTCAAGCCATTTTATTCAATTTTCTGCACTTTCATTGTTACATCTGTTAAAGTGGCTATTTTCATGAGCTCACCATTTGCACCCTATCAGCTTCCTGGTTAAACTGAACATTCTATGGTCTTCCCTGTACTTCAAGGTATCTATGCCCCAAATTTGGGGATCTATGGAGATCATTTGATATTTTTAGTAAGGGCATTTTGTGGTCCCTGCACATTGATTTTATCAGGTTCATTTGGTGACAGAGCCATTTAATCAACTTTGTGCATTAATATCTCACCACCTGGGATTTGTCATGAGGAACAGTTCTGCAGGATGAAAGTAAACATATCATAGTACACACCTATCAGTTTGTGAAGTCCAGAAAGGTGTTCTGACCAGTTTTTGAAATGCCTCTTTGGGTTTAAATGTGAAAATGTGACACATGTGCCTAAAAGTTGCAAGTTGAGTTTTAATGATCAGAAAACTATATTAGATATCTAGTAATACTGAAGGGTCTGGTGATAAGAAGTGGATTAGAAAAGACTTCCCTTGGACCCGAGAGATGGAGGTAAACAATAGAAAAGTTTTTGGCAATCATTCTTTTTGATCAAATCAAAGAGAAGTGGTTAACGCAAAAATGAGTGGACATGATGTATTTGTTTTGATGCCTACTAGTGGTGGAAAAAGCCTCGCTTATCAACTACCGACTATTATTTGTCTCGGTGTAACTATTGTAGTTTCTCCTCTTGTGTCACTCATTCAAGATCAGATCATGCATCTTTCCCAGGCAAATTTCCCTGCAACATATCTTAGTGCAAACATGGAGTGGCAAGAACAACAACAAATATTTAATGAGCTCAATTCAAGCTCCTGTAAATTCAAATTGTTGTATGTGATACCAGAAAAGATTGCAAAAAGCGACCATTTGCTAAGGCATCTTGAAAGCTTTCATCAAAGGGAATTGCTTGCTCAAATTGTTATTGATGAGGCCCATTCTGTTAGCCCATGGAGGCATGAATTTCAAACAAATCATCAGGGTCTTGGTGTCTTGAAGGAAAGGTTTCATCAAGTGCCTTTGCTATCTCTAACAACAATTGCTACAACAAGTGTAAAGGAGGATGTTATACAAGCACTGGGTCTTGCAGACTGTTTGGTCTTTAGGCAAACTTTCAACCATCCTAATCTAAGGTATGTTGTTATGTTAGAGAGAAAATGTGTCGAGGAGATAGATAAATTCATCAAAGGAAATTAATGGGGAGTGGAGGAAGACCACGGTCTAAGGCATGGCGATTGTGCCTAGCTGCGTGGACTTTGAAGTGCAGATGGCGTGGAAATTGAAAAGGCATTTAGGAACCTTCATGCAAATGCAATGAAAGGATGAAAGCCCAGTCTTGCGTGCCTCTCCAGCTTCTCCCTCCTTTGCATGGTATAGGAGACATTAAAACTTCCAAGAAAATTCAATTGGCATGCCAAATCCTCCACACGTGGTGTTGAAAAGAGCTTATAATCTTCCAATCTAATGCAAGTGGCATGTGAAAATGCCAAATCCTCCCTACAGAAGGCGTGGCAGATGGAAGGCCAAAGAAACTTTCAACAAATGCATATTGACCTTTGCCAGTCCTCCCTGCTATGCGTTTGGCGTGGTAATTGGCTGTGAACGCCATTGAAACCTGAGGCAAATTCAATTAGTAGGTGTATGGCCAAGTCTTCCCTGCCCGCACAGAGGTGTGTGGTGTGGAGCAAGCATTAAAAACTTCAAGAAAATTCCATTGGCATGTGTAAAGCTAGTCCTCCCTACCGTGAGCTGGAAGGTGGAGTGTGGCGTAATGGAGAAGGTCATAGAAACTTCAAACAAATGCATTGGCAGGTGTTCAACCAAAATCCAACGTAGTAGATGGGCAAAGTTAGAAAAGACTTTTAAAACTTTCAAGCAATGCAAATGCGAGGCATAAGACATTTATCCCACATTGTTAGTGTTGTATTTAAATACAAAGCCACATGTATCTATAGTGTCAAAAGATAGTGGCTTTTGGTAGGCAAGAAGAGAAGGTTCAGCGCCCAGTAGACCCCACACATGCGCACGTAGATCAAGGCACCTAAATTTTGTGACAAATGGGTGAGTTAAAGGTCAAGCAAGCTGGGGTGGATCTAACGGTGGTCGTTGTACTACAATGAGAAATTGCTCACTAGTTACCCATCACGACTTAGTGACAAAGAAGAGCCAGGGTCCGGTGGTGGGTCCAACGGTGTTGAGGTGGCAGGACAGGTGGTGCCCAGGTGGATCCGTGAGCCAACCAGAAAAAGACACGTGGTGGGGCGACAAAGAAGAGCCAGGGTCCGGTGGTGGGTCCAACAGTGTTGAGGTGGTAGGACAGGTGACGCCCAGGTGGATCCGTGAGCCAACCAGAAAAAGACACGTGGTGGGGCGCAGAAGTAAAAAATCAAAATTAAATGTATAGTTCCAACTATAGTGTGAGAATTCAAAATTTAAATGACTGTTGTGCAGAGAGAGATTAATGGCGCCCAGGTGGATCCGTGAGCCAACCAGAAAAAGACACGTGGTGGGGCACAGAAGTAAAAAATCAAAATTAAATGTATAGTTCCAACTATAGTGTGAGAATTAAAAATTTAAATGACTATTGTGCAGAGAGAGATTAATGGTTGAGGGGCTATTTTTTACCCAAATATGCAAGTGTTATATGTCGTTGGAAAGCTCTCGGAGTGAAGAGTTTGTTTCCTCAATTAGTTTCAACAAATATTAGATATTTTGAGAGTAGTTTCCACGGGAATGATGCAACAAATTTTTTCAGTTGGGGAAAGAGGACACTTGGCAATTTGTGATGCAAATCTGGTCTTTTCCCTCTTCTTCATATTCTGAGTTTCTTCTCATTTGTAAGGGTTCCAGGGTAAAAGTACAAAGCCGTGTCACACTTTTATAAAGGAAATGGCCAATGTTGATTCAACTTTTTAAATTAAATCAATAGAAAGTGAAATATATGTTTTGAATTTTGAAATGATGTAGACTAATCAAATTTATATTCTTATGTCTATTTTAAGTTTGTAATTTTAACAAAAATTTAAAAAATTATTTGAATATAGTTTTTTATAAAATAAACACTATAATTTAGTTGCTGAAAAAATGCTGAAATTGAAGTTACACAAGCCACCACACTTTATCTAGTAAAATTTACTTTTTTTTCTTGAATTTTTTTTTTGTATATTGATAACTTGAAACTTTAGTGCATGAATATATATTGTTTACTATTTTCAATAGATATATATTTTTCAATAAATTTGAAAAGTTGCGTGTGCTGAAATATAATTGTTTCCAATTCCCACCACCTTTTTTCTTAATTATTTATCCAAATCAAAAAAGAATTATATCATTTCGACATAGATTCTTTTCTCTACTGCATCATATTTTTTTTCAATTTTTTTCAATAAATTTTAGTATTTTTCCTTGACAAGATAATCAACCTTATATTTTAGTGTTGATAACCTACTTTCAATAAAAATAAAATATAAAACATGAAAAACTAATTAAAATATTGAAAGATATATATTTTGGAAAATTCACTTATAGATCTATAAAAAGGTATTTTTACATTTCAAAAAAAATATTATTTATAAGAGTAGGAGCTATTGAAACATCAAGTTTTTTTTTTTGTAATTAGACCAAAAGTAGTATAAAATATACATTTAGTAGACACTTCAACTGGAAAAGTTGTGGCTCATATATAACTTAGTTATAATGAATCTATATAAACCATATGTTTGACGAAAATTAATTTTTAGTTAGAATTACTTAAATTCACTTGTGCTGATAAGTTAGCCTGAAACGTGACACATTTTTGTGCTTTTACCCTCCATAATTTTTTGGAGAAGGCTCCAGAATTTTGTGTTTTTGGTTCTGAGTTTTCTTCTAAATCTGTACAGTGTGATGTCTTCTTTCAAACAATGGAGTATAATTTTTGTTGTAGGTGTTTCTAGTTGCAGGTTTTACTTGTGTAAGGTATAAGTAGATTTCACATAAAATTGTCTCTAAATATGTATTTCTTTGTTACAAATTAAATCCTCAAGGAGGCTAAAATTTGTCATCTCAAGGAGATTGTTGTGATTGTTTGTAGGCATTCTTCAGTGAAGAGTTTATATTCTATAATCAATCATAAATAATGGAATATATAATCAAGATCTGATGATTTTGTGAATGAGCTGAGTAATGCATTTATGTAAGGCATTAATGCAGGCATATTCGATGATGAAGATGGATTTGCAGTAGAGGTTGTCATTTACAGTTTGATGTATGACCCCATGCCCTTGGATAAGGCACTAGTCTTGTAGATTATGGGGATTCTTAAAGATTTTTAAGAAAATCAAATATCCATTTACTTTTATGTTTGCAGTTATAGTTGGTTTCACCTATCTCATGCTCCAATTTAGTTGAGATGTCAATGTAGATCTAGCCCGTCTGCAGTAACCTCCTTGTTGTTGAGCCTTTTGAGATTCATCTTCTTTCTATTGATGCTATCTTGTGTGTAATGGGTCTGATTCAATGCGTCAAAGGTACACCCACCTAGGTTTTGTAGAGCCTGAAGAGTAGAAGGATTTAGATCCTTGTTATGTTGTACAAGTCTTGAAGTTCTTCATAGATTGAAATTGGCTATTTCATAGATAAATTGTAGGTGAACTTGGGTTACTCATTTTTTGAGAACAACAGGTATGGCATACACGGGTTTTTAGGACTAAAAACTGCGTATGCGCTCACATTCCTAAAAACACTGCGTATGTGGTATCTTTGCTTAAGGCTCGGGGGCAACGAACCTAAGCGCGTACGTGGTGATTTCAAATTTTCATACCACGTATGTGCTGCTTGTTTTTTCATGTTTTTTTAGGTGGTGTCCACTTTTTTTACCACCATCTTTGTGCATATACCCATAGATATATTCTCGAAGATGGCTCGTGTCATACCTTGGAAGAAGACATCAGATGCATTACATGTAGCAGACCTATTTTTCAAGGAAATAGTGAGATTGCATGGATTACCTAAGAGCATAATTTCAGATAGAGACACTAAGTTTGTTGGTTATTTTTGGAGAACACTTTGGAAGAAGATGGAGATAAATTTGAAGTTCAGTTCTACTTTTCATCCACAAACTGATGGACAGATAGAAGTAGTTAACCGAATCTTGGGAAATATGTTGAGATGTTTAGTTATAGATAAAACCATAAGTTGGGATTTGATTCTTGCACAAGCAGAGTTTGCCTATAATAATTTAGTAAATAGGAGTACCGGAAGAACACCTTTTGAGATTGTTACCGGAGTACATCCTAGAGGTATATGATAATTAAGAGATATTAGTAGTGAAGACTGAAGAATTTCAAAAGCAGAAGAATTTGTAGATCACATGAAGGACTTACACATTCAAGTTAAGCAACATTTGGAGTAAATGAATAGCTAGTATAAGGAGAAGGCAGATGAGAAGAGGGGACATAAGGAATTTGAAGTTGGTGATGAAGTGATGGTGTATCTGAGAAAAGAAAGATTCCTGGTTGGAACTTATAACAAATTGCAGATGAGAAAGTTTAGACCTTGTAGGATTTTGAGAAAGTTCAGTTCTGGGAATGCATATGAAGTGGAGTTACTGGATAGTCTGAGTATTTCACCTATGTTTAATATTGCAGATATTCATTAGTATCATGAACTAGAATTCAATGAGGACAGTATTACAAACTTGGACAAACAGTTGCCCCAGAAGGAATCGGATCGGATTGAAGACATTTTGCATAGTAGGATTGGGCGTAGTACTCGAAGCATTAAGTATAAGGAGTATGTTATGAAGTGGAAGGACAAACCAATTGAAGATTCATCTTGGATTTCTCAAGAAGAGGTAGACCACCTTGGTTTTCCTCTGACTCCGACAAAGTGAGAGACTCACTTTTTCAATAACCAAGGATGTCAGATGTAGGAGCATCCCTGGTTCATAGCATTCTTGCATCAACCGAAAATATTTCCTTTCTATTTTTCTTTTCGTTTGTAGTTTCAACATTTCTTTCTATGTGTCTCAGATTTGGCTCACCGGAACTTGTGGAGTTGGATTTTACTTGAAGATTTGATCATCTTCCTTATTCCCAAACCATGGAGCATTTGGATCGTATTCCGGCAAGTTATCGCTACCGTTTTCTGACACAATTTTATGTTACTGGTTGCCTGGATCTATTTGCATTGGTGATCTACCAAATTCCATTCTGTAGCTTGTAGAGCCCTAATTGTTGATTCCGATGTTCCTTGGCATGTGGATGATATTTTCCCATGATCTACTCTTCATCCTTTGGATTTTACGGAGGAATTTCTTTGGTGGAGGCTGACCTTGTTGGTTTTGCACGTTAGGTCTTGTTCTTCGGGTTTTGATCCCTTTTTGGGCCAACTGGATCTTGTTGGATCGTATAAATAATTGTAATAGAGCATTAGAATGTAATCAAGAAGTTAGACTGAGCATAGAAGATAGATCTTAAGATTTGAGGTCCTGGTTTATTAAATTATTTGACCATCCATGTAATTGCATCAACATCATATGTTTTGAAGGCATAATCTTGTTATATAAGAAACAATATAGTTAGTAACATAGTAATCGATTAAACCTGTTTTTTGGTGCACAAAAAAACATAATATTATGAATTTGTCATTTTCTAAAGATCATATACTATTCCTCATAAATTTAGAATATAGTCCAATGATTGGTAGCAAGACTCAATCAACATATATTTCCATGAATATAAGCATGAATAATTAGTTGTCTTTTTTTTGTTTTAGATAGACATGCTACTTCATATAGTAATGATCCATAAAAAAATCAAGCAACGAGTGAGCTATCATTTCCAAGTTCTCCCCCACAGACAATTTATAAGGCTGATAGCTACCCATTATAAACAGACACTTTGTACCCAATAATTTCAGAGCTAAAGAATGTATTCCAGAGAAATGATATTTGTAGGCATCTAAAAATGGTCAACGCTTGCGGTGTCATACTTTAACATTTCTGTGTGACCTTATTTTAGGGTTTTGGCATCTTATTAACATTTCTTCTATGTCATGCATTATCTTTATCATTTTTCGACATCTTGTCATTCTTTTGCACTTCTTTCCCCTTCGATTGCGTTTTTTGCATTTGCAATTAGGTCTTGTCAACATCATCTTCGACTTGGAATCTTTGGTCGTAATCATCTTATCATGACATTGTCAATCTTAATTTATATTGAATTAGTGTTTTGTCCTCGATCTCTATCATTTTCAATCATCCTTGATCAATTTTCATCATTTTCGATCCTTTTGGATCTCTTGTCAATTGTCAATTGTTGATCCCTTATCAATTTGTGATCAACTTTTCATTGATCTTTGTCAATCAATATCAACTCTTTATCAATCATCAAGTCTTCATCATTTAATCATGATTGACCCTATATCAATTGCTTTAGTCTTGTCATGACCTAATTGACATTCTTGCATTTCTAATTTTTCTCCTCTAGGGTTTTGTGGTTTAATCATTTAATCCTAATTAGCATTCCCCTCTAGGTTAAATAAATCAATTTATTTATCCTAGGCCTCCCTTGTAACAATTAAATATTTCATTTAATTGGCTAATTATGTCTCTTTTGTGAATTAATTAATGAATGAAAAGTTATTAATTAATCTCACCTAATTTTCTAATTTCCTCATTTTCTAATTTACTAATTTCCTAATTTCCTCATTTCTACCTATTTTCTATTTTTCTAAATCTCATTTTCACCTATTCAAACCCTCTCTAGTCTCCCCTATTTTTGTGCTTCCTTTGCCATAAGGTGGAAGCATGATTCTCTCATGCATCATAAGTGTTGACATATAAACATGTCATAACACTTGCCTTGGCATTTAGTCTTCTCACTTTGCATTGGAAATGTGTCATAAATCATGACATAGAAGGTGTCATAGCCTTCTCTTTTCAATCCAATTTTCCCATTTTCGAGTCAAATTGCCTCTTTCATCTCTTTCATGCTGATTGCATTCTCTTATTAGTTGGCTTATAAATTGGTCTCTTTCATCAATCTTTTTCAACCACATCTCAAATATGCTCATGCTGTTGATTTTGCTATCAATTATCTTTCTTTTTGCTCACTTTTGCACTTGTAGGTGAGATCCACAACATATTTGGAGGAAAAAGAGAAACAATGGAGGTCAATGGAGGCAACATCTGCACTTTGGTTTGGATTATCTTTTTATGTTATGCTTTTATTCCTTTATTGAATGTGATAGGATCTATTTTCATTGCAATTTAGGTTTGTGGTTGCCTAATATCAAATTGCTTTGATGTTTTTCCATTTTCATACCTACAATATTATTTTGAAACATATAGTTATGTGAAATCATTAAGTTGTAAATCTATCTAATTTATGTCATATAATGCTTGGGATCTTATTCACGCTTCATCACTTTCATTATGAATTTTATTAAGTTGGAAAGTTTGCAAATTAAAGTTACAGATGTTATGACACAAGAATGCACTATCTTTGCCTACTTGGTTTTGATAAAATTATTTTTATCTTTAATAGGACCACCAAAAATAAGATAGACAAACTCTCTAATTTAATGATTATATATGATGACTTGTGATTAATCAAAGGAAATCATAAACTCCTTGTGAAGTGGATCAATAATATAGATATCATATTTTCTCATTTTAAAAAATGATATCTAAGTGAATTTCTTTTGTTCATGAATTATTTCTTCTTAAATGCATGGTTCATCAACTAGATCCTTAACAAAAGAGAAGTATGAAGACTATATAAATCTATTATTGTCTTATGAGCCCTCATTGCCTTGCTAGACCAATTTAATTTGGTTATGGTAGAAAATAACCATTCAACTATCCATAAATAAAAGTTAAACTTAGAGCACATATTTGCCAAAGGCATTTTTCCAGCTTCTTGTAACTTAGAACTATTTCTTCATTCTCTCATGTTGACCGTGAGGGACCATATTTATTATTTTTTAAAGTTGTTTAATAAGAAAGAGTCAGGATCACCACCTACCCATTTGATATAGGGTCCTTCACAAATACTAAGACACTTTCCTATCGAGCTCAAACATTTCTACGTACTCACCATTTCCGTAAGACAATATAAGCACTTCAAGAGAAACCTCTGATTCAAAATACTCTATTTCGCAATGGAGTCCAAAATGAGTCTTCAATCTTAGGGGAATACAAAGCAGATTGCAACGGTTAACACGTGTAGATGCAGCATTAAAAACATCGACCAATTAAGATTTTAATATGAATATTATTGTTGACCTGAGTGATCAGAACTTACACACAAATATTTCATTTATTCCCATTATTCTCATGATGCATCACCCGCAGTATTGTACCACAGAGGAAGATAGAAGTGCGACTCCCTGGTGAGATGTAGTCGCTAGCAATAAAGGCTTTAGTTCGCGGTAAAAGGTATGTTCGATTAATAGTGGTTATTCTTCATACAAAATAGTATCTGATATAAAATACAAATTTGCATAATACAATTATTTTTCAACAAATAATTTTGTACTTTTACAGCAATAAGAAGGCAGATTAGAAAAATCGAACCAATAAAAATTGCATAAAAATCTGTTATGATTTGTAAATTTTGTATTTTTTACCAGATGCTATTTTGTATGAAGAATAAATGATTCCAATTAGATCACCCATAGAAAAAAAACTACTTTCAATATATAATGCAACCTTCTAATAAGTGACGTGGGAAATTGGAAGATTTAAAGAAGTCAGTAGAAGAATTAGTGCACTTCTTCTGTAGCTGTGTGGGATTTGAGGGTGAAAATGATACTTAAACTTCCTCGAGTTATGTATATTATATCGCAGATCTAGTTTACGTTTGCTAGGCAGAGGGTCAAAGGGAAGAAGTGGTCTTCATTTCATGGCGGCGGTCCTCTCGAAGAAGGAAAAAAAATGAAGTAGTGACTTTCGCTGGATGGAGCATCGATATATAGTGTTCTACTATATATGAAAGCGATCCTTTCAAGTATTATGGGTTTATCCCAAGAGGCTTGTTCGAAGCAAAAACAAAATAAGAGAGAACTCTTTTTTAAGGTGCATCAAATATAAAGATCCTTGGATCTGATTTGGAATAAGGAGCTCAGCGATCATGCCTATCATTGGTCACTAATCAGAGGTATTAATGGTTTGATTGGGATCTATACCAAATATGAGGAAACTGTAGTTACCTTCAACCATTCACAAAAAGACAATTCCTTCAACTTTTATGAGAGATTTCACAGAGCACAAAGTTTGTGTATAGAAATCTACATTCTAATCAATTTGAAGATACTTATACAATTGTTTGGGAGCTGGTCAATTATCGATTCATCTATAGATCACTGTCAACTCTTTAAAAAGTCCACTGTTGACTTATTCCTAAATCACCTCCATTCCTTTTTAAAGTAAACTTAAAAGGGAGGATGATTCACCTCCATTCCTTTTAAAGTAAACTTAAAAGGGAGGATGATAAAATACTATGCCGTGTGGCATTAGTAAGGTGTATGGTTTCAAGTTTTTAACAAAATTTAGGTGTTAAGGCTCATGCTCTTATCGGTGAATATGGGAGATTTGAATATTCAAATAACAATTTTATCTTATACTAGCAGTTGCACGTTATTTGCGTGCAACGGAAAGCTGATAGGAAGTGTTTTTTTTTGGGATGGTCTTGAAGAGAATGGTAGTGTTTTGTAATGAATACCTCCACTTAACCAGAGAGTTTATCACCAGTGCCACAAAAAAATGTTTCAGCTGCTGTTAGGATTCTCTCTCCTCGGCAAGAAGCATACCACAATACCACTCTAGGAAAAAATCGCCATAAGCAGGTTTCCAACCACCATCATGCTTGAAAAAGGGTGTCTTATTTGGCCAATTGTTGTAGTGCCTAGCATCTCTTGGTCTTCCATAACTGCACTACTCTTCTCCTGTAGCTTCGGCCACAACATTCAGGCTAGCTAGCCTATACTGCAATCAGGGAGAAAAAAAAGCCAATTTAATGTGGAAGTCATTTCTTTTGCATGCCAATAAAATACAACCAAAGCTTACAAGCTCAGGATATGTTTGAGACTGCTTGACTAGTACAAAGAGTTTGAAAGCTCCTTAATAGCCATTTTGTGCATATCATGCAATCATAGCATTTCATGAGATCACATTCTTTTGCGACATTTTTTCAAACAGTCCACGCGCCAGATGCCGGCAAAGGTTGTGGAGTCTGGCCTTACACCTGCCAATTGCATTTGCTTAAAATTTTCTTAAAGTCTTTTCAACAAAACCATTCTATGCATAGTTGCAGTCCGTCAGACCATATCTTTTTGAGGCATTTGGTTAAACAGTTAACATCCCTAGTTAGTGTTTCCCCATTTTGCATACATGTCCACCATGACACTTGCAACTACAACATCCAAGCAAAGTCATCGTTCATTTATGCTTGATGGATGTCTACACACTATTGTAAAGCTCCCATTTTGGCACAGGATGGGAGCACAGTGACAAAAGCTGAAGAGCCTAGCTTTACACTTGCCAATTGCATTTGCTTACAAGATTCTAAGGTATTAAAAAGAATTCATTTGTCAATATCTAGAAATCATCGCATTTCATGAGACCGCATCTTTTTGAGGTATTTTGTCGAATAGTTCAACCATTTTTGGTTAGGGTGGAAGGATGCTGGAAAAGTTGGGATGATTAGTCTTACACCTACCAATTGCATTTGTTTAAAAATTTCTAGGGCCTTTTCAACATAGTCGTTTTTCGCGTATCCTACAATCATTGCATTCTATGAGACAATATCTGTTTCAGGCATTTTCTCAAATAGTTCACATGCCTTGTGTATGCGTCCACATTTTATATGCATGTCTATTAGGGCATTTATAAGTAATATATTCGTCCACATTAACTTATGCTCTGATGGATAGCCATAACCTTTTTTAATATGCCCATTTTGGCACAGGCTGGAAGGATGCTAGCAAAGGTGGCGAAGTCTGACTTGCAACTATCAATTTCATTTGCTTTAAAGTTTCCAAGCGTTTCTCAACAAAGCAGTTTTGCGCATATTTGATACCATTACAGTCCAAAAGTTCAAATTTTTCTGAGGCATTTTAAGATTTTAGCGAACACATGATATGTGTTGGAGATATAATCCCAACTACTCCCACCCAACTTATCCTGATCATATCTTTCTTTCTCTGCACGGTAGCTGCTAAGTCAGCATTAAATATAATTAATTAGTTTTTGTTTTCCCCCCATACGATGGAATTTATTTTTGGCTTATGATAAAAAGGCTAAGTTCATAATTTTTTTTTAAGACAGAGATATATGTGAAAAAGGGCATCGCACAGGTAAAAAAAAACAGGGCAGAACAGGGAGAACAGAGAGCAGAATCAGGATCATGGGATTTCCTAGGTTTGATCTCTAAAATTTGAAAGTTTTAGATGCCAAAGCATCAGTGGAAGAAGTGAAGAATGAAATTGGAATTATGAAAATTGGTAGTTGTGATTAAGGGGGAGTGTTGGAGATATAATCCCAACTACTCCCACCCAACTTATCATGTCATATCCTCTGTATGTACATCAGATCTGCAGACTTGTCACAAACAGAGATTGAAGCAGATTTCCCTTGTATTTGGATGGATTATCATGTACCCTGTCTTTTGTCAAATCACATTTTTTTGGGCAGTTCAAAATATATTATTTTATGTATGCCCTCTCTCCTCCGTGCTATGTAGAAGGTCTATATATTTCATAGCTCTGCATTTTGTATGCACTCTCTCAGAGCAGAGTCCAGCTCCATAGAGCTGTTAAATGTTAGCAGTTGAGTCGCTGTTAGAAGTTGAGTCTGATATAAGTCTGAATGTAATGTTGTTTAATGTTGAGCTGCAGTTCAGTCAATTGATATAATGTTTTGTGTTAAATAAATAGAAATGTTTATATTTTTGCATCTGCTCTTCTCCCTGTTTCCTTCAATATGGAAACTCAGTATTTTCAAATTATGCATCCATATCAATAAGGGCACACATCACAGAGGTTTCTGACTGAGGGTTACATTTTATTATGTATGTGCAAATCATTTCTTCTGCATATAGCATACATATGAATATGAGTACTTTACGATCAAGTGTTCCGTGCGAAAGATTTCCTCTGAGTTAAGTGTTCAACAGAAATGTCACAAACCAAGAAAAAACCTTGTAATTGGAACAAACCATATCTCTCCAGTACGAAGACAACAAAAGAGTTCTTGGGAATTTGAAGGCCATCTGCTAGGTGCGCTAATGAAAAAATTACATCTTGAAAATAATATATTTTGGGTTTATCAAATGATAATCTATTTACTTTGTCTCACGGTTCCATTTTTGTTTTCCCTAACATTATTTTTCCTAATGAGGTTTTAGTTTGTAATGTTATGTTAACCAATGTGGTATACGATTATGGAGAGGTCGCCTATTTTTACAGTATCACTATTTGGGAAATTATCCATTTTGTATTATACAGTTTTGAGGCCGGGCTTGTAAATCATGTAAACATGACAAGATTTCTGAAACAAGATTAGTATTGAATCCATAAGCATATATTCTTACAAAAGATAATCCTGTGTATTTCAAATATTGTGCAGTATTGAATCCATAAGCATATATTCTTACAAAAGATAATCCAGTGTATTTCAAATATTGTGTTTTATGTGATGGTTGACTATATAGAGCGACATGATAAGGAAATGTTGATCTGAATCTAACTTTGTCAAATGGTTATATAGATAAATAAAGAATAAGCCTGTCTGGAAATATCAATGCATTTCAACTACCAGTTAAAGAAGAATAAAACTACATAAAAGACTAACAAATCAAAACGCCAAAAGGTATGTTATAGTATGCTATGGCTACAAGTGGTACAAAATATACATTACAACTATCAGTTTTAACATTCCAGAATTCAAATTTAGGCCCGCTCATAAAATTCCTATATATCATCTTCAAAAAAAATTAGCATACAGTGAATTGGAATCATAAGCACAAAACACCCAAGTGGTGGTATATTAAACTCAATCAAATCTTCTTGATTTTGTATTTATCTCAATTAAGACAAAAAAATTAAGGACAGTTTTTTTCTTCACTCCACATATGATACCAATTAATATGATACCAATTGATAGCATAGTTATATACAGACCCTGTTTTCATAACTTTCAAAACCTTGAAAAGATCATTTTTTAGTGACCCGAATGTAAAAATCTCTTTCCGACACTAAATACTTTCATAAAAGATCTAGCAACTTCTCTCTACTATCAATATCATGTATAGTTGTAACTCACAACATTAAAGTAGATTCTCTTATATTTTTTCCCTTTTCCCAAAAGCCACCTTAGTACATGAAAGGAAAAATTGAAGGATCATATGCCTAGTAGAGGTTAAAAATGAATATATAAATGGAGAACATACCGGAGGTAGAATTTCAGCTAGAAGATGAAGTTCTTTAGTTGACATTAGCTGTAGTCTAATCAATAGAAATGGTAATTTAGTATTTGTAATAATCAGAATTCATGCTTCCACCACCTCCCTTGGTCATAAGTTACATATCCCTTAAATGTTCAACTATGCAGATCATCATTTGTTGCAGTCAAATTCTATATTCTTGTTTCCTGTCATACTTTCATAGAATGTATATAGGGAAAAATTAGAAGCTATGGCATTGGGAAGTTCTCTGTCGAAGTGGTACTTGCATTTTCTATCAAAGTTGAAATAAACTACTGCTAAAAATGCCACAGTTTTCTAATTTGTTGTTAGAGTCAAATGGAATATTTTGTAGGCCTTTTTTGACTCATTTTTCTTTGTTGAGTGTAGAAATATTTTGTATTACGATCTACTGCAACAAGACAGATCATCCTTGATATTACCCTCCAAATTGTTTCTTCATTTGCATTAAATTGAGCAACTAACTGGTACAATTTTGCTTCAGTAACAAAATATTATCAGAAGGTCTATCCTCTTAAACATTATTTTGAATTTTCTCAAGTTGTTGCTTAATGACCAAAGTTATTTAATTTTTGCTTTGATTTTGAAGCCATTTTCTTATGCAGGCCCTCGCTGATTGAATCTTGTTCACCCATTTCTAACGTGGAAAAGGATGGGAGGGTATCCATTGTCAAACCATTTGATGTCTTGCTCAAAATTATCCTATTTGGCCCAAATTGATGAGTATTTAAAGGGGACAAAGCCCTAATTTACCATCTTCTTCACAAGTAGGCTAATTGGCTTATGGTCGGATATTTGGAAGAATTTCCACAAGGGCAAGCTGGAAAATATTCAATAAACATCCAAAAATCAAGAATTTATCCAACCTAGATACTACATAGGCTGATACGATCCTCTTATTGAATCAAGTTTATTATGATTTAGGCATGATAAATTATCATATTCCAATATTTGAAACTGTATCTAATTCGTTTGATATATGAAAGCACCATTTTAAACTACCAACTGCGAGAATAGGGTTGTCGATGATCTTTGCATACTAGAGAAAGGAATGTTTTCCACCACTAATTGCAAATGTACAATACTGTCTGCTTAATAAAGATATTGCATATTTGTTAATGGGTTCCGATTTATGAATTCCAAGGCTTAGATCTTGAAGTGAGGGAGAGTGTGAAATTAATGGGGAAAAAGTAGAAAACCCATTTCAAAAAATTGTATAGGAATTATGAATCAAAATATAGATTTGTAGGACAAATTTCATCCTTGCCAATTCAAAATATTTCAGCTCCCACAAATTTATATGCTAGGGTTTCAAGCAAAAACAAGACAAAAGATAAAACTACAGATCTAAAGACAATAAACAACTATACACAATAAATATAAAAATAATAAACCAATCATATATGTGAATCTCCAGGAGTGTCCATGTTCTACTACAAATTGCCATATGCACTGTGAAAAATAATCCCATATGAATCGTTGTATGTAGCCTGAAGAAAGAATGACTTTGTGAAAAGATCTTTTTCCGCTCCTCGCCAACAATTCTCCATTTATCTATGCATTAGGTAGTTTCTCCTCATGGCAGAGGATGGCCCAAGAAGAACTCTTCCTTCATCTGATTTCCTTTGTCAGAAAACAGCCACACCAACCCAAAAAATGGCAACTGCTTTCAACAACCAAAAGACCTGCCAGGAGGAAGCAACAACTCCAGTGAAACCTACAAAATGTGAATAGTATTAGATGACAGGCCACAAAGTATTTCTCAAAAAGTCCATCAAAAATCATTTTTTAAGCAATTTAGCTTCGAAGCTTATTTCTTTAAAGCATAAACAGTTTATAGCTATGTCACTTTGTTTCACGTTGTACAAAACAATCAGATGAACACCATATTCGAACACAGTCAATAACACATGTATATGACCCTTGAAAACTCATAATGGAAATTCGATGGATTGTGCCAATTCCTCCGACAGTAAAAGAATAAAATAAATATAGGGAAATATTACATTTTTAGTGGACAATTTAACAAGGTGTACCTATTTAACCATGGTCTGCAATAAAAATAAGCTTCCACAAAAACCTAAACATACCTCACAATCTGCAGGAGTGCCCATGACCGTTTGTGTTCATGGTGGTGTATGAATTCCCTTAAAACAACCGCGCCACCCATAAATGTGGCAACATATTTAGGGTTCTAGATTCTTGTCTCAGCTGCTTGTCATCTGATAAATTTACAAGTGGTGTAAATTAGTACTTCTCACACAATTTTATTTACTAATAAATTTCGGGAGTCCTTGCAAATACAGGTTTCGAGAAGTACAAATCACCAGCCAATTTCAAGATTTTTGCTGTAGAAAAATGTGACTGCAAAATTTTTTATGGGAACACTTTTCTGGTCAAAAAAACCCCATACTAATCGTCTGATAAATTTACAAGGTGTGTAAATTTGTAGTTCTTGCACAATTTTATTGACTAATAAATTTCGGGAGTCCTTGCATATACAGGTTTTGAGAAGTACACGTCACCAGTCGGTTTCAAGATTTTTACTGTTGGAAAATGTGACTGTAAAATTTTTTTCAGGATACGGATACTTTTCCGGTAAAAAAAACCCCATACTCAAAGTCTATCAGCTTAATAAAAATCTATAAAATGTTAAAAAAAAATTAGTCACAAAATTGTGGATGGATTATAATGGTAAATGCTATTTAATAGCAGACACAAATTTTATCATGTAAATATTTTGACATAATATAAAGATTTAGGGAGTTCTTGTAAAGCAATAAATAAGTTTTTGCACTTTGTGTATAAATAATAATGGTGTTCAATTTCTATCAAGCTTGATCTCAACAAATTAATGTTAGATTCATTGTATTGTTCGACTTGAAGAATTATTGAGATCTTTTTGTCTATCTTATTTATGTGCTCTATTAAAAAAAATTGATTAGTAGAAAATACTATCTTAAGGATTGTAGTGATATTTTAGTATTGAAGTTTCTCATGAAGGAGTGAGGGTCATAAAGTAAACCAATTGATACTTTTGTTATAATTCACATCAATCAATATAACTTGAATGTTATTTGGTAGTTAAATATAAAAATTTACTAAACAAAACATCCTAGCAAGAAAAATGGCTAGTCCCTCCCAACTTACCATTGATGGATTAATTTTATAACAATAGAGAAAGCATACCAAATGCATTGTAAAAGTGGTCTTGCATATGAGCTGATTCAGCATAGAGAACTTTTCTATGAAGTTCTACATATCTTTTAGTACAATTTGTAAAAATGATTAGTAGCACCTAACTTGCTCTGATACCATGTTAGTAATTAGGATCTTAGGATACTAATCATTATAGACAAGATATAAAATAAATGCATTAAGAATCATACAACCATAAATTAACATATTACACAAGATATACATGGGGAAAACCCTTTTGGGTGAAAACCCCACAATGCATCATTTTATTAACACTTACAAATGTGGTCTATCATAAAATAGACTTGAATATGGTGATACTCTTCCGATACTTCCACATGGACAATAATACCTCTTGTGCATAATGATGTAACTCACTATAAATCTCAAAATTCACACACCTCTCAAATGAAAGAGAACCTCCTTAAATATAGGAGGAAGGGTGACTTAACTAGTCATACCTTTTCAATAACTCCAATTCACAAATAATTAATAATCTAATAGTTATTAGATTATAATGATTTCAAATAGGATATGCTCATAAAGTATATAATATATAAGGTTTTATAACCTTATATTAGAACATTATATATAAATGTTATAAGGATGTAACCCCTAATAACAATATGTTCTAACAATGATCCTTGAGATATCCCCTAGGATTGGCATTACTTTGTTTACAAGAGCATTGTTCATAGCTAGATTCGATGTTTCTCCAAGTTTCTAGGATAGTGAGGCAAGTTTCCAGGGGCGGCAAAAAATTCCAAAATTTTGGGGATGGAAAAATATTTTCAAATTTTGGGAGTGGATAATATATTAATATTTAATAATTTAACTTTATTTGCATGGAAACCATCATATATAGAATGATTAAAATGTGTTTTTAGTTTATTATTGTTTCAAAAACTTTGAAAATTCCAACGATAAAAAATGTGACAATATTATCCTTATCCATGCCCTTGTTGTAGAGAGTGAACCAACCCACCTCTTTAGACTAGAATAGAAACTAAGCGACTCAGTAAAAAGCTAATGGATGACAAGAAAATTGAACCTAGACACGCAAATAGTCGCATCACACAAAGATTTAGATGTGACCTACATAGACATGGCTGCTACTCACTTGTTCAAATGCTTCTAATGCTCCTAAGGGCTATCACATGAAGAAAAAATGAAGGGATAGACATTATGAATAGTTTTAATCATGGAAACAAAAGTTTTATAATTAGTTATCGTGCCTAAAAACATTATTAAGTAGCACTTGTATTGAAAGGAATGTTGATTGAAAGGAACTGTAATGGTTATGTTTATAGTAAAATATATGTTAATGGATATAATAGATATTACAAATCAAATTATTGAATAAGAGATATTATTTTATCTATTTTATTTAAATTTGGTGAGTAATATAACATAAAACCTTGCAAAAGAGAATTTTAACAATATTGTATGGCAAGTGGGAGCACAAGTAGTGGGTGTGGAGGTTGTGTTAGGGTTTGGTCTAGAGATGGCGAAGCCAAAGAAGATGGAGAATCATATGCAGATGGCAAATATGTGGATGTAGGAGTTAGATCGCTTGCCTTGGCTAGCTTTAGGTCCTATTGTGCACTTCTCTTTGTGCATAGGAAAGTGGTTTATACATCCCCTATTTTGGTCAATTGTTGAACACTTTTTCTTTTGGATCCGTACAAATGGTGCTAGTTTGAATGACTATTACTAGAGTTGGGTGGTTTCTCTTTGTGGTGCACTTGGGATTATTTGGAATTTTTGTCTCTTCATTCCCTTGTTGCTTGGGGTTGTTGGGAGCTCTAGAGATTTCCTTATAAGTGATATCTAGGTGGGAATCCCTATGGAGTTGATTTGGGTGCTTTGGTATAAGTGGAGGCTCTTTTGGGAATAGACTTTTATTGCCTAGATTTGGAGTTTTCATTTCTTGAAGGGTTCTGGGTCTCCTTTGATGGGCTCACCCCTAGTGGAGGGTTCTCTCTTCCATGCCTTTTTGTCTTTGATGCTTGTTTTGGGGTTTTCTTTAATAGTGTTAAAATGGCGTAGCTTTAACCCTGCATATGGATTTGGAACATGGAGGTTGTCTTGTAGAAAGAATCCTTAGAGGAAGGTTCCATGACTTTACTGACTGTCCCAAAGCCTTATAGGTATGGTTTTCATAAGGGATTTTTTGTTGTCCTTTCCCCTCTCATTCCATCTGTTTCTCCTATTGAGGTAGCTCTAGGTTTTGTGGGTGATGACGGGGTCTTTTGATATTGATCTTTTAAGAGGGATTTTATAGCTCTTAACTTGGTTTTCTCTCTCACTTCTCCTATGGATGTGGAGATTTCTACTATAAGAGTGTATGGGGTTTTGAATCTGCCTCAGAAGGATGAGGTTAACTAGATGTTTTTAGATAAGGGCTTGTGTATTAGGACTTTCTTGGTTGATGGGGTTTTTTATCTTCATTAGAAGGCTTCTTCTACTAAGGTGGGGACCGTTCTTGCAAGAGAGGTTGGGAGTTGTTGCAAGGGGGATTTTGTTGCCCTTATCTTAGATATTACTCCTATATACCCTATTGAGGTAGAGATTAAGGTTGCTAATGGGATGTTGGATGTACATCAAAAGAAAGTGATTCAAAATATTTTATTTTGTTGAAGGCTATCTGTAATGTCCCCTCCTAAGTTTGGTCCTGATTTAACCATAATTAATCTATTTCCATATTCTTATGACTTAAACTAGATTGATTAGGAAGTAAATCCATCTTAACCATGAACCAAACTAGGGATATTCCATAGTTCAATCGGATTATCAATTATTAAATTGTTCATCCTCTATACCAGATAATTAATCTTGTCTTTCATAATTCTTCTTACTGTTCATTATCTAATTAGCTCTTTCGTATTTACAATCTATTATTTTAATTCGGGTCTGATTAAGACATTATATGTTTATATATAATCTTTATTCTGATTTTATCATAAATGAACTATATTATATATAAATCATTTATATGTCTATTAATTATCTATTTATCCATTACCTATTCTTATAAAATATTATAATCATTCTATTATTATATTATTATTAAATTCTGTGTAAGAACGTTACCGTGCTTCATATATTAAGCACATCCCATGCATGCCACCTAGAACAAGGATGTTACTGCCTGTAACTTACGATGACTTGCCAGAGTATATTTATTTCTCTTTTACTTTATATTCCCTCCGAATTTCTCCAAAGTCTGTTCAAAACTCAGAAAAATAAACCATTACCTTTTCACCTTCCTTTTTTTTTTCTTCCCCCTCCTCTAGAGGTATGATTTCCCTTAAACATTTACCAAGGGAATTCTATGAAGGAAGTCGTGTCCTCTTGTCATGACTCTTGCAATCAGTGTTTGTTATCGTGCCTCTCCCTTAACTAATTTGTTTATACCTTAATCGCACATTTTACTCAATTCCTTATTTTAATCGAATAAGCATAATATATCTTTGAGCATAATATATCTAAACGTGAATCATGCATTTAGATCATGCAACCAAGAATATTATTAGGATAAGTTTTTCATACGAACTATAGAGGAGACATGCAATTGAGTTTTATCTGATTGCATACATGCATACGAGGAGTGAAGAAATTGATCTTCTAACAATCTGTATGTCTTCCTTCATAATTAATAATCACTGATGTGCTAAGGGAAATGTTTTATGCTCTATTTAATTGATTACCGACTGTAGGTCATATAAGGATAATCGTAAAACCTTTACTTGATTATCTGCCTTATGATTTGGCCCTTATCGTAATGGCAGATCAGACGCTTACTTTAATAATATTGATGCTACGAGTGTAAAGTGTTATCTCTTGAATCGCTGCACTGAATAAGACAATTGTTCCTGTCCGTAATGGTCTTAAGACAGATCGCCACCCTGCATAATACTTTTAATGAGTCGCTGCAATGAAGTCACTATTTTAAGATGCATGGTATTTGATGCTTTATTTTCTTTTGAATCACGTAATCTTATAAACTGCTCATTTCCCTAAAATATCATTGTTTATAATTTATAATTATATATATATATATATAGTATAATATTAATTTATTTTTATTTCGAAAATATATTAAATAATAATATTTAATAAATAAATAAATTTCAAATAATCATTTACTGATAATTGATTTATAATGATCAAGGAGGGGTCATGATACTATCGCTTGAAGTTTTTCTTGGCTCATTATTATTACATTTATTTGATAAGGTTTGTGTTATGGATATGGCCTTAGTGTTTTAACAATTAGGTTTCTTTTGTTTATTCTTTTTTTAATTGGTGTTTTTTGGCTGCTAGTTGGCTATGTTCTATATCTAGATAATCTTCTGTAAAGGATTTTGGGTCCCTTCAAAATATTTTGGTTTAGACCCATTGTAATATTTTTTTATAGGGTTTTCGAGACCCCTTAAAACTTATTTTTCCCCTAATAAAAAACATAAAACCTTGCAAAACTCTAGAAATTCCACATTGCAATTTTTTATACTAATATTCATGTTGCTTAGAGTTGCATTATCATAGAAAATGAAATTAGTTAGAAGAATAATTGAACATTAAACCACAATTTTCAAATTTAATATAACTTTAGACTACAACTCCACCCTAAGGCTCCTACTTAGAAGCAAGAGAGCATCAAGAAAGAATAAATTTAGTAGAAGATTCATAACAACTTTTGCCACCATTATTTAATGGCACAAGAAAAAATATTCAATTCATCCAATGAATAAATAATTAATAGTCAAGCATCTCCATGATGGTCCTTTTGTTCTTTAAACCAAATTGGCTAGCAAAATGTTCCTTAATTATTAAATATATTATTATAATCAACTAAAAATATTAAATGCATTCCTCTAAAAAAACTCAGTTAACCATGTGCTAACTAGATCATGACCCACAATGTTCCATCCTATTAAATACATTTGCAAAGTCAAATAAAACATCCATTAGAAAAATATTATTCAATTACAAAATATTCAATAAACAAATACATACCCAACAAAAATATCTATGTGAGATAATTATAAACTTTTACATAAATAACTAATACACCAAGTCAAAGGATTAACACCCTTTTAATTTTAAATATAATGTACAATATAAATATATATAATTTATCTTAATTTTATTTCAACTAGCATTAAAATAATGCTTTAATTAAATAAAATAAATCATAGATGATATATATCCTTTAAAAAATTATATATATATATATATATAAAAGATTGTTTAGCTTCGTTAAGAGGCTAAACTAATTTATGAGAAAATAAACAAATAAAGGAATATTTAGTATTCGCGGTTAAAGATTAGATTTCTTGGTGGGCAAATGTTAACAAGTTTGTTTAGTGGGGATGGCTGAGGAATGTATCGAAAGCTTCAGCATGCAGATATATCCTCTAAAGTTTCGCCTGTCATAGTATTTGGGGTAGGGAGTATGGGGGGCGAGGGGTGCTGGTAAAATCATCTGCACAATACAAAGGTCAAAGCCCAGGTGTCTCCCTTACCTGGGTAACTGCGATTCGCGACTTTCTCGTATAAGTAATACCTGGCCAGCTCGTTGGGGATAGTGTGCACACGGAAAAAACGTTAAACCATTGAATACCTGAATACCAGGCTCTGTAAGTCTGTTTCGCACACTTCCAGCAGACGACTGGTTTCCGTGAAGATGGTGAAATTCGCTGCATTGTTTCCTGGAGAGAGTAATCTGATCTCTGCAGTTACGCCATTGAAAATAGTGACTTTGGCAGTCAACAACGATACGAATGATTCCAACAGTAGCACCAGCGATCACAAGCATCCGTTCAGTCCTTCCCTACCATTCGTCCTCCTCATGTTATTTGGCTTCTTTTTGTTTATGTGCGCTCTCTCCATTTTCTCCCGACGCCGAAGCACGAACTGGGACAGGAGAAGAGAACACAGGAGCGGTCATAATATGATGGAGATCATCAACTGGGAATCGGCCCGGGGCCTGGACCACGCGGTCATCGAGAGTTTTCCTGTTTTCAGCTACAGCCTGGTGAAGGGACTCAAAGCACCGGCAAAGTGTTCCGATTGCGCTGTCTGTCTCACCGACTTCCAGGAGGACGAGATGCTGCGGTTGCTTCCCAAGTGCAGCCACGCCTTCCATCCGGAGTGTATTGACAAATGGCTCCTCACGCACACGTCTTGCCCGGTCTGCCGGACAAGCCTTGTGCTCGCGGACGACTCCATTTCCACGCCAACTGACTTGGGCTTAGTTGAACGGCAGCAGACTACCGAAGAAGTCACGGTTGTTATTGACAACGGAGCTGAAGCTAGTCTACGTACAGATATTTCCAACGACGGAGGCACGAATGGAGCTCCTGTTTGTGATTTGATGGGTTACTTGTTGGTAAGGGCGTGTAAGGAAATGGATGAGCCGACGGAGTGGTACATCGCCACGGCCGAGGGTCTCACGCCTGGTTTGCGTAGAAACTGCACCTTTGTTGCCGCGGATAATGAGCCGTCAGGTTCCAATGCCCCACAGGCAGGCTCTAAGCCCGGTGGTTTTGTTGGTGATGCAGAGCACATATCTAGATCCGAAAGATGGGGGCGCATTTCGATGAATCCGGCGTCAGTTTTCAGGACTTTTTCTGAGCGCATTTCGACTCGAGCTACAGTACAAGTTGAGGTTGAGCAGCAGGATGACAAGGCTTACTTTAAGAGGACAGGGGAAAGAAAACGGGAGGGTGCGCTTGCAGAGAGGATCGATGTCCTACAAACATGCTGATCAATGCGGTGGTTGCAGTGCCGAATAGACTGTATGACTACAACTAGAGACCAAAGAGATTGTCCATGTGAGATCATAGTCGATCTGTATTGGTTTAGCGACTCATGTCAAACCAAGCTGCTTCGCTTCAAACAGGAGATCTCTGAGCTGCTTACGTACCTCCAGCTCTCTGCCATGTAAATTTCTTTAACCAGTTGCGTATTCGACATTGCTGTCCAAATGGTAGAACGGACCATATTATATGAGGAAATAGATTAAAGAATGTTTAGAAATTATGTATAATTAGTTCTCCGGTTATCTGAAACTTTTTAAATATTGTATTAGAGTCACAATAATGAAGTTTCCATGTGTATCGTCACCGTCTCATAGGCTTTCATCAGTTAGAATAAAAAATCTTAGCGACGACTTCAGTTAATGCAGGCCCTCACCCGACAACACCCAAAAGAAGAACGATTAGTTTTCCATTTCTTATTATAATTTTAACAACTACTATGGCGTCGGCCAAATTGATTGGAAGTGTGCGTTATATTGTAGTCGATGACTGAAATGCACGTAATATTTTGAAGACCTTCCATTATTTATTGGAAAACATTAATTGTTAATTACTCTAAGCTGGTTTTGTCTTTTTCTGTAACCGACAGAACAGATTTATTCACTGTTAGATAAATCTGATTTAATCTTATCTTGTTTTTCTCTTGCAAAAGGACATTAGATTCATTCTTATCTTTTTCATCCACGCTATAATCTATGTTTTGTTTTGTCTGGACTTGCCTTGTTTTCCAAGTTTGTAAACCGCTTTCTCATATATATATATATATATAAGCTATTGTAATTTCAAAAATCGATCAATAAAATTTCTCTCTTATGCTGTAGTATAGCGTGTGGTTGTACTATTTGGCTTTGCTCTATTTTGTAAGTTTAATTCTTTATTTTTTGTTAGTTGAATCTTTGTTTTTTAGTATTAGGTTTGTATTTACATTCTCTGCCTAAAACCTTCATCTGGTATCAGAGCTTGGTTCTCTTGTTTCTTTATTTTATTTTTATTCAATATTTGATTGCCATCAATGGCTTTTACTTTTAGTGCTTCTTTTTCCAGTATGCATGGTCTTTTATTTATTGGCAAGAATTATGAATATTGGCCATTGACCATGAAAGCCCTGTTTACATCACAGGATGTATGGGAAATAGTAGAGAATGGTTACACAAAACCTTCAGATGTAGAAGCATACAATGCACTCACACAAGCTAATAAAGACATTCCAAAGGAGTAAAGATGGAAAAGCCCTCTTTTACATTGTCCATGCAATGTATGAGAGTATACTCCCAAGAGTAGTAGCAACAAAGAAATAAAAGGAGGCATGTGCCACCTTGCAAGTGGTTTATTAAGGTATGGACAAAATTAAAGCTACAAAGTTACAATTTCTTAGAAGGGACTTTGAAAACTTGTCAATGAAAGATTCAAATTTTGTAAAATCTATTTTCATTCATATTGTTCATTTGGTAAATCAAATTAAATCCCATGGAGAGGTTGTAGAATATTGGAAGGTTGTTGAAAAAGTGCTTAGAAGCTGCCCTTCAAACATTGATCCTCTTGTTGTGGCTTTAGAGGAAACAAAAGATTTGAGTTAGCTTAATGGTGATGAGTTCAATGCCTCTTTGATAAATCATGACTATAGGCTGAATAGGTTGCATACCTCTTTGGAAAATGCATTTTCATCTCAGGCTCTTATAAGTCGTCGTATAGGTAGGCATAAGTCTAGTCCTAAAAGGAGTTCCAATAGAGGAGGATGCAACAATAGTCCTGCAAATATTATTGAAAGAGTTCAAACTTAGAATTTTTGCCACTCAAGTGGTCAGAGACTTGACAAATCTAATGTCCAATGTCATTACTGTAAGAAATTTGGGCATTATGCAAATGAGTGTAGGAAGAAATAAAATGATCAGAGTAAACAAAAATAAAATTAGAGTCAAAATAAGTCTGAGAGTACATCAACAAGTGCTATGTTTATTGCATGAACTAGGACTCCTTAACCAATTCCTACTTGTTCCCCTATTGAATGTAACATTGTTCAAGAAAGTCCCTATGATAATTGGTATCTAGATTTAGGGTGTAGAAATCACATGATTGGAAATGTGGATTTATTTTCTAGTTTGGATGATTCAGTGCAAATTGAGGTTACTCTTGGGAACAATAACAAAGTAACTATATTGGACAAAGTTATAATCAATATTTTAACTAAAAAGAGGGAGTCGAAGGCTATTTATGATGTCTATTATGTTGTTGGTTTTAAAGATAATTTGATGAGTATTGGCCAGTTGGTTCAGAAGAGATATAGATTTTACATGGAGTATAATGAGTGTGTGATTTTGGATAAATTGCCTAGCAACCAGTTGATTGCAAAAGTGCAAATAAAAAGTAATAGAATGTTTCCATTGAAGATCAAACCTGATTTGGAGAAGAAAACAACCGAAACTGTTCAAAGAGAAAATGATTTACAATTTGGAATTGTATTTAAAGCAAAAAAAATTAGATTTAAAAGCTAATACATAGCCTGAAGATTTAACATAGTTTAAAACAACAATACAAAAAAAGCACTGAATTGGTTCAATCCAACACCAAAGTATGAGACAATATTGTAAAAATTCAATCAAAATTTCAATCAGTTGCCAAAGATGAATGATGGCTTTGGCATTTTAGGTTTGGACATCTAAACTTTGGTGCATTAAATTTGTTTCATAGGAAGAAGATGGTAAAAGTTTTAGTGTTGATACAAAAACTAGAGAGAATATGCGAAGGGTGCATTTTGAGAAAGAAACACAAAGAATATTTCCCTAGTGGTAAATCAATTAGAGCAAGAGCACCTCTAGAAATTGTGCATTTATATTTATGTGGCCAAATGCAAACACTGTTCATTGGAGGGTGCTTATATTTTCTGACATTCATTGATGATTTCACAAGAAAAAAGTGGGTTTATTTTCTCAGACACAAGTCTAATGTATTTCATTACTTTCAACAATTTAAAGCTCTTGTGGAAAAGCAAAGTGGTTACTATATTAAAATTTTAAGAACAAACAAAGGAGGTGAATACTTTAATGAATTTTTATTTTTTTGTAAAAAGAATGGTATTCATAAACAATTTACAACTAGTTACACACCACAAAAAAATGGTGTAATTGAGAGGATAAATCAAACCATAATGGAAATGGTCTAAAGCATATTGATAAAAAAACATTTACCAAATGAGTATTGGAGTAAGGCAGTAACAACTATTGTTTATATAATGAACAAATATCCAATGAAAATAGTGAAAAATAGATTCCCTCAAGAGGAATGGACTGGTATGAAACATAGTGTTTCTCATTTCAAAGTATTCAATTGTGTGGTGTATGCACATGTACTTGATGAGCTAAGAAAGAAGGTGAACAATAAAAGTGAAAAGTGCATTTTTCTTGGTTATCATGAGGATACAAAAGCATACAAGTTGTTTAATCCAATTACAAATAAAGTCATAATTAGCAGAGATGTTCAATTTGTGGAACATGAAGTATGGGATAGTTCAATATAGATAAGACTATGAACATTGTTTCAACTGCTTCACATGATGATATGACAGATGACTTCTTTTCACCTCAAGGTACAACTCATACAAGTCCTCCCACTCTTGCATGAACTCCAGAAGTTGTACCGCAAGCTATACCTCCATCTATAGAAAGGAGATCTTCAAGGTTATAGTCACCACCAAGGGTGTAGCAGACACCTCAAAAAATTCCAACAACTCCTTCACATGGAGTACTTGAGCAAGTCCATCAATCTTAGCAAGCAATGATACTATTTTGGACCCAACTTTAACCAGAATGCTAGCGCGCAAGGGTAAAAGTACAAAACTGTGTCATGTTTCAGGCTAACTTATCAGCACAAGTGAATTTAAGTAATTCTACCTAAAGATAATTTTAGTCAAACATATGGTCTATATAGATTTATTATAGCTATGTTATATATGGGCCACAACTTTTTCAATTGGAAGTGTCTACTAAATGTATATTTTATACTACTTTTGGTCTAATTACAAAAAAAAGTAAAACTCGATGTTTCAACAACTCCTACTCTTATAAATAATTTTTTTTTTGAAATGTAAAAATACCCTTTTTTAGATCTATAAGTGAGCTTTCCAAAATATACATCTTTTAATATTTTAATTAGTTTTTAATATTTTATATTTATTTTTTATTGAAAGTAGGTCATCAGCACTAAAATATAAGGTCGATTATCTTGTCAAGGAAAAATAATAAAATTTATTAAAAAATTTTGAAAAAAATATGATGCAGTAGAGAAAAGAATCTATGTCAAGATGATATATTTATTTCCTAATTTGGATAAATAATTAAGAGAAAAGGTGGTGGGAATTGGAAAGAGTTATGTTTCAACACACGCAACTTTTCAAATTTATTGAAAATATAAAATATAGTAAAAAATATATCCATGCACTAAAGTTTCAAGTTATAAATATTAAAAAAAAGAATTAAGAAAAAAAGGTTAAATTTACTAAATAAATTGTGGTGGCTTGTGTAACTTCAATTTCGGCATTTTTTCAGCAACTGAATTATAGTGTTTACTTTGTAAAAAACTACATTCAAACAATTTTTTAAATTTTTATTAAAATTACAAACATAAAATAGACATAAGAATATAAATTTTATTAGTTTACATCTTTCCAAAATTCAAAACATATATTTCACTTTGTATTGATTTAATTTAAAAAGTTGAATCAGCATTGACCATTTCCTTATAAGAGTGTGACACAACTTTGTACTTTTACCCACAAAACAAGGAGTCTAAGGGTATGTGGAGGATCATGGTGGGCTAAAAAGGCCCTTAAGTGGCAATGAAAATCAGAAAAACAGTTAGGAAACTTGACATAAAAATTTGAATAAGTTATCACATTATTTCAAAAATATGTAAGAATAGAATATGAAGCAAATTAGATGTAGTTTCTAAGCTACTAGTTATTTTTTGGAAAAAAAAAATCTATTTGACAAAAATTTAAAATTTCAATGCAGTAGTACTAAAATTTCAAGAAAAGGTAAGAAGCAGTTGTCTATCTGACCACTCTAACCATAATCAAATAATAATATTTTTTATGCAATTTTAGATATAAGTAGAAGACTCATGTCTAGATGTGACACAATTTGTTTTTATTTTAAAATAAATAAATAATCAATTATGATTTTTTAACTATAGGTTTTTAAAATATAAAAACCCGTATGTCTCATCACCATAACTTGGTCAAAACTTAATGAATTTTTTATTTTTTTTAATCCTATAGTATACAGAGCGTAGAATGTGATGCATGTTTCGAATTAAAAAAAAAGTGATACCATTTGAAAGTTATAGATATTTTCCAACCAGCCTATCAATCAGGACTTGAGTCAAAATGTCGCCACTTTTTGGCCCCTCATGATCCTGCACACACTCGTAAGTGAGTTTTATAATGTTGATACAACTAATTTATTTTTGAATATTTTCTTTATTTTCTTAAATTGACGATCTATTATCATTTGGAGAAGATATTAAAGAAGTAACATAGGCTCAAGCCTTGTACGAAGAAATTTATTCTATTGAAAAGAATCACACATGGGAGTTAGTGGATTTTCCTGAAGGCAAAGATGTGATTACTGTGAAATAGATTTACAAAACAAAACAAGACGTTGATGGAAAAGTGCAAAACATAATGCAAGGCTAGTTGCAAAGGGGCTTCACAAAACAACTTGGAATAGATTTCAATGAAACATTTGCTCCTATTTCAAGGTTGGACACAATTAGGATTGCATAAATGCTATTGTTTCTCACAACGAATGGCTTGTCTACCAAATGGATGTAAATTCAATACTTTTAAATGGTTATCTAGAGGAGGAAGTGTATGTGAAAAAACCACATGGTGATATCAGATCATGAGAACAAGGTATATAGACTGAAGAAGGCACTTTATGGATTCAAGGGACCTCCTAAAGATTGGTAGAACCACAGTACTTCTTATCTCATTCAAAATGAATTCCAAAGAAGTGGTTGTGAGCCAACCTTATACATCAAAGTCAATAAGCAAGGTAACATTCTAATTGTTTTCTTATATGTAGATGATCTAATCTTAATCAACAATCTTGGCATAGATACTTTCAAAACAACAATGAAGACTGAATTTGAAATGATGGATTTGGGGTTGATGAAATATTTTTTGGGTATTGAAGTCCATAAATCTAATACTGGAATCTTTATTTCACAATCTAAATATGTTGGTGATGTGTTGAAAAGATTTAATATGTTGAAATGTAAGGCAATCCCAACACTAGTTATGAAAAATTTGAAATTAAGCAAAGAGGATAATGAATCAAGTGTTGATCTGAAATTGTTTAAAATGTTATTTGGGAGTTTAATGTATTTGATGGTTGCAAGGATTGACATTATGTATGGCATAAGTTTGATCTCATGATTTATGGAGTCTTCAAAAGACTCATTGGTAGGCTAGTAAAATAATTCGAAGATATATGTTAGTCCAGCACAAAGAATTTTGGAATTACATGTATTCCACTACAAATGAATTCAAGCATATTGGATGTATGGACAATGATTATGCTAGTAGGATTTATGATATAAAAGGCACCTCAGGCTATGCATTTCATTTTGGCACAAGCGTTGTATCATGGTCATCAAAGATGCATCCCATTATTACTCTTTCTTCAGTTGAAGCTAAATATGTAGCAACAACAAGTATAGCAAGTCAAGCTATATGGATGAGATGGATGTTGAATGACTTGATGCGTCCTCAACAAGAAAGCAACTCATATTTTCTATGACAACAATTTAGCAATTGCTTTATCAAAAAATCACATTTTTCATAAAAGGAGCAAGCACATAAACACCCATTATCACATAATCCTCAGAATTGGTATTTAACAACAAAGAAATTTGTTTGGAATATTATATATCACAAGATTAGTTTTTTGATATATTTATAAAATCTTTGACAAAGGAGACATTTTAGTATTTACTAAGTTGTTTAGGAGTTTTTGACCAGTCAAGTAAATGCAGCTCTAGAGATGTATAATGCAAAAAAAAATTATCGCCAACAGCTCATAATTAAGTCCAAGAGTATTGAAAACATTAATTGTTAATTATTCATAACTGCTTTTGACTTTTCTTGTAACCTCCTCACTTCACCAACCCTACAAAGAAGATTTTTTCACTGTCAAATAAATTTGATTTATTCTTATCTTGTTTTTCTGATTGGAAAAGGAAATTAGTTTCATTGTGGTTTTATTCTTATCTTCTTCATCCACTACTATAATTTGTGTTTTTTTTTGTATGAACTTTCCTTTTTCTAAGAGTTTGTAAACCACCTTCATATAGCTATATGTATAGAGGCTATTGTAAATTCAAAAAATCAATCAATAAAGTTTATATCTTATGTTGTAGCATAGTGTGTGGTTCTGCTATTTGGCTTTGCTCTATTTTGCAAGTTAAATCCCCTATTTTCCACTAGTTGAGTCTTTGTTTTTGAGTATTAATTCAAATATCATCTCAGAGATAATAAATGATATGTTTTGTCTAATGTTCATTTGTCATATCTAAAAACTAAATCCTTATTCTCTCTAATGTAATTTCTTATGTTTCAGTATTATGTATATTTTCAAGCTTCTAGCTTCAATCAATATACTTTCCAAGTTTGTTTAGTATGTTGTGTCTAATAGTCCTTAAGAGGGGACTATTAGGTGTTGTTTGTTAAAAGGTGATCAATCATATAGGTAAATAAGATTAATGGTAGTTACATGTTAGTTTACTAGTCTTCAATTGCTTAAATAAATTTGTAGTGGGTTTGGGCTATGCATAAAGAATTTACATGGGAAAAAACTAATGTCTATGTAACTAGCAAGAAAATCTCCATATTTTGAATTGTAGTTGGTTAGTAAATCATGAAATTAATATAGTGGCTTTCCATATGCAGGGCAAATGGTGTTTGTATGTATAATAGATCTACTTTCAAAATATTGAGTTCAAAAATTATATGCTTATTAACATGTGAATCGGAAATAATTAAATGGCCCATAGTGGATCAAGTAGGTGTTGTACTTTAGGTTAAGATGTGTGGGTTTACAAAAGAAATGTATAGATTCCAAAGGTTCATGGATCAATTCTAGATTATTGTGGATATGGAATTAATTGGAGTTTATCAAAAAGTGTGTTAATATTGGTGTAAGCATCCCAGTTCTATTTTTTAGGAAGCCCTCCTCCATGGGACCAAAGTCTTATAAATTTCCTATATTTATGCTCTACTTTTATTATAAATAGAGTAAAAGATACCTCTCTCTCATTGATAATAAAATTAAATTTTAATAAAAATATATGGAAAACATTGTTTAGGAATTTTGGTAAGCGGGCGAAACTGAATTATGAGGATATTAATAAACAAAGGAATATTTTATTAGTTCCGTTTAAGTAGAAGATTTCTTGATGGGCGCGTGCTGAGTTGTTTGTTTGGTGGAGAGGGCTGAGGAATGTATCGAATGCTTAATTGTGATGCATATATATCCTCTAAAGTCTTCGCCTGGTACAGTATTTGGGGGAGGGAGTACCGAGGGAGAGGGGTGCTGGTAAAATCATCTGCACAATACCAAAGCCAATGCCTGACTTTCTCGTATAAGTAATGCCTGGCGAACTCGTTGGAGACGAAAAAGCTGTTTAACCAGGATACCAGGCACTGCAAAATCTGTATCGCGGATTTCCAGCCATAAATTTATATGATTTACATCCTACAGTTTTCTGCAAGCGCCGGACGGGTTGTTTTGTCAAGATGGTGAAATTAGTTACATCGATGCTCGGCGAAAGCAATCTGATGCCTGTTACGTCATTGAAAGTAGTGGCTTTGGCAGACAACAACGATACTGATAATTTCAACAGTAGCCCCTACGACTACAAGCTGGTGCTCAATCCCTCCATGCCATTCATCATCTTTGTGCTGTTCGTCTTCTTTTTACTCATGTACTTATTCTCTATCTGCGCCCGACGCCGAAGGTCGAACTGGGACAGCAGAGGAGAGAGCGGGAATGGTCATAATTTAATGGAGGTAATCAACTGGGAAGCAACCCGGGGTCTGGAGCGTGCGGTCATCGAGAGCTTTCCCGTTTTCAGCTACAGTCTGGTGAAGGGACTCAAAGGACCCGCCAAGTGCTCCGACTGCGCGGTCTGTCTCACCGACTTCCAGGAGGACGAGATGCTGCGGTTGCTTCCCCAGTGCAGCCACGCTTTCCATCCAGAGTGTATTGACAAATGGCTCCTCACACACACGTCTTGCCCGGTCTGCCGGACGAGCCTTGTGCTCGCGAACGACTCCATTTCCACGCCCACTGACTTCGGTTTAGTTGAACGGCAGCTTCCTCCGGAGGAAGTCACCGTAGTTATTGACAACGGAGCCGAAGTTACCCTCCCTAGAGATATAATTTCCAACGGCGAAGCCACGAACGGAGCTCCTGGTTATGATTTGATGGGTTACTCGTTGGTAAGGGTGTGTAAGGAAATGGATCAGCCGACGGAGTGGTACATCGCCACGGCCGAGGGTATCACGCCTGGTTTGCGCAAAAACTGCACCTTTGTTGGCGCGCATCATGAGCCATCAGGTTCCAATGCACTCCCCAAGTGCTCTAAGTCGGGCAGTATTGTTGATGATGAAGGGCACATATCGAGATCAGAGAGATTGGGGCGCATTTCTATAAATCCGGCCTCGGTTTTCAGGACTTTTTCTGAGCGCATTTCGACTCGAGCTACAGGTCAAGTTGGGGTTGAGCAGCAGGATGACAAGGCTAACTCGAAGAGGACATTTAGTTCTTTTATGGGCAGAGACAGAAAAGAAGACGGGATGGTGCGCTTGCAGAGCGGACCGATGTCCTACAGGCATTCTTATCAAAGCGGTGGTTGCGGTGCTGAATAGACTGTATGATTACATGCAACTGGAGACCAAAGAATTTGTCCATGTGAGACCATAGTCGACCTGTTTTGATTTAGCAACTCATGTCAAACCAAGCTGCGTTGCTTCAAACAGGAGATCTCTGAGCTGCTTACCTACCACCAGCGCTGTGTCATGTAAATTTCTTAAACTAGTTGCGTATTCGACATTGCTGTCCACATGGTACAATGGACCATGTCATAGGAGGAAAAAAAATTAGAGAATGTTTAGAAATTAGGTATGATCGTTCTCCCGTCATTTAAAACTTTTTTAATCTTGTATTAGAGTCACGACACTGAAGTTTCCATTTGTATCCTCACCATCTCATAACCCATAAGCTTTCATCAATTAAAATAAAATCCTTTGCGACGACTTCGGTTAATGCAGGCCCTCACTTGACAACACCCAAAAGAAGTGATTACTTTTCCATTTCTTATTATAATTTTTACAACTACTATGACGTCAGCGAAAATGTTTGGAAATGTGCACTGTATCGATGTAGTGTATGACTGAAATGCACGTAATATTGATGTATCCACCTTCGATCTAACTTAACTCATTACCATTTTATAGACCCTTCATTATTAAATATCTGTCTGTCTTTTCAGTCGTGCACAGGGATAAATTTGCTGATATAATAAGTTTTTTTAATTTTCGACACAAACGAGCCATTTGTTATGACTTGAATAGCTCATTTTACTCTTAATTTAGGTGGCCAGTCATATAAATAAAGAAAATTATGGACAACTGTTTCTTATACAAAAGAGTTGACTAATTTGCATTTGAAAAATCTTCATAGATAGGAAACGATGACAATTTTAACCATAAAGGAATTGAAATATGTATCCCTCCTTGATGAAAATTCGCATCCCAATATTTTTTTACGTCGAGAGGCGTAACACTACAGTGGCACTCACCACTTATTTTTTTCTATGTAATTTTAATGATTAGAAATTTAAAAATAAACTAAAGATTAAAATCTAAATTAAAAGAAAGGCCCACGCAGTCAAATGGCTTTGGTGCCACATAGATAAGAAACTTGGTGGGCTGGGACTTAAGGATCTCAGAACGCAAGGAGTTTCCCTGGCTGCCAAGTGGATATTTCATGCCCTGGAAGGACAAGAACCCTAGAAGATCCTTGTCAGAAATAACATACAAAATGGCGTCCCCAAGTCTGCCAAATCTTGGAAAACCCTCCCCTTTAGTGATCTGATAGCAAGCGGATTCTCTGTGTCTGTTCAAGGTACTTGGGTCTTTAAATCCATATGGAAAGCCTGGGAGCATGTGCGTAAACTTATTACCAACTCTAATATTGACTGTAATAATACTTTGCATGGGGAAAGGTCAATATGGTGGAATCTCTACCATAACTCTAAACCCGTCACTTTAACCCAAGGCTACTCTACTAGGTATTGGTATAATAAAAGCATTAAATACCTCATGGACATCTTGGAACATGATAATCTCATCAGCTGGGAGGACCTTAGCAATAAGTTTGACCTCCCTGCCTCGCATAAGAGAACCTACAATATGATTAAAAACACTTGTGCTTGTCTAGATCTTCCTAGGAACACTGATGTAGACGCTCACAGATACCTCTTGTTCCGATGGAAGGATGGCTCCCTCCTCTCCAAGGTCAAAACCAAGTCTATCTACAAACTGCTCACTCATGATACCTCAGTGATCGATCATATTAACTCCCTCTGGTATGTTGACCTTAATACATCTGCCTGGCAGAAAACATTTGAGAAACTATGGAAGTCCCCCATCCCCCCTAAAATCAAATGCTTCAGGTGGCAATTAATGTTGGATAGACTACTGATTAGGAATAACATTGTTACCTTCGACCTATGCTCTGTATGTAGGAAGCCTGAGACTATGCGGCACATTTTTTTTTACTACAGTTTTGCCAGAGAGGTCTGGTTGATGTTTGGAATTTTCATTATTGAACATTTTTGTACTCTTGATATTGTTGTTGGATTCATTCATGGCCTCAAGAAGGATGCTAACCTGTTCTGGCAAATTCTCTCTTCTTTCATACTTTGGTTTATTTGGAAGCTTAGAAATGAGGAAAAATTCCAAGGTACTGATAGGACTCTTACTAGGTTTTTTAAAAAACTCACATGTTATAAAATTGTTGTGCAGGTATGTTTTTTGATTAATGTTGAGAGGAAGAAGCTATTGCGTTTCCTCAGGGATGGCCAGGCAACAATGTTCATATATGAGATGAAGGATGGCTTTGAATGGGCTAGAATTGCAGAGAACCAGACTGCATTCGATGAGGTTCTAAAGAAATTGATCAAGGAACTCAGGGACAACAGAGGTCCCTACTTTGATAAGCTCGAAATGTTTACCCAAGTCTTGGAGTGGAAGAAGGTGGTGTGGATGGAAGGGCCACAAGGATGGACAACATGGATGGAAAACCAGGATGAGATTCTGCAATAGGTGTCTAGTAGCGTCTAGTTGATGTATATGGTTCACTATATATACTCTCTCTCGTATCTCTTTTTTTTGTAGGAGGTTGTCTTTGTTCAGTCGAATAATCCCACTGGTTAGTGGCTGAGGCTCTGCCTCCCATCCTCATTTTTGTATAAACTCTCCTTATTTTGGTCTCTCGATATTTAATATAAAAAAAAATTAGAAAAAAAACAAAAACTTTCTATTATTATTATTTATTATAATGATCCAAACAATGAATAATTAAAAAATAAGTTTAGGAGTAAAATCTAAATTAAAAAATAACTTTCTATTATTATTATTTATTAAATATGAAAAAAAGATTAAATCTAGATTTAAAAGAAACAAATCTAAATTAAAAAGCAACTTATTATTATTATTTATTAAAAGTAAAAAGAAAAATTATATTTTTAAATCTACATTTAGAAAAACTTCCAATTTAAATTATGTTTTTAAATCATGATTTAAAAGAAACTTCTATTTATTTATTTATTTGCATGCAAATCATTTCATATTCTAAGATAAAACTCTAAAAAATTATATTTTTAAATCTAGATTTAAAAGAATTTTGCAATTTAAAAAATTATGTTTTTAAATCTAGATTTAAAAGAAACTTCTAATTTTTTCATGCAAATCATTTCATATTCTAAAATAAGACTAAATTCTAATAAATATTAATCATATGAAATTAATTAATCTATGTTAAAGTAAAGATTTTTTAAATTTGATATATCTCGTCGTCCTCTACATAAATTTTATTTATAAAATATAGGTATGCTAGTTTGAACAAACCATTTATTATCATTAACCATAGATTATCAAAAAAAGCTTATGGTCTTTAGTTGAATGAAAATAAACCAAAAAAAGATCCCATTCTTATAAAACAAATATTAGGCTTTAAGTTATCAATATACTTGTTATTTCTAATTCAACTTTAGATGTCCTTTAAAGAAGGCCATACTTTAAAGAATCTTAAAATAAAATCAGTTTCTACTAGATAGTCATAGTTTCAAATGGTATTATTTTCATCAAATTTTACCTAAGAGTTTCATTTTTTTTTTCATAAATTCATCTCTCATAAATGGGCATCTAGCATCGAATTTCCTTCTTTGTAGTCATGGCTTTAATGATTTCATTGCGTTTCATTTAAAGACCCCTAGCTTGTATGACCATGAGAGAAAGAAACCCACATATTCATAATGAAAAACTCATAAATGGTTTTAAAAAAACATTTCCTTCATATGGATCGATTAAGGAAGAGTGTTTCACTCTGCTAGGTTTTGTATATTTTCTATTGTCATTGTCTCTTCATATGTCAATATGTGTCATTGGAATAGGAAATTCTCTAAGATTTTAGATTTATTATTAATTTTTTTATTGCATCTTTTATATGGCCTCAAATGACTTTAAGTTCATGTTAATATTGATAGTTTGGTAGCTTTACATAATGGCTCCTCCAAAGAAGCATCACCAAAAAAAATTCAATTATTTTATAAGAGGTGTGCATTTTGAGATCCAAATGGGTGTGGTTTTGTCCATCCGTAAGTTTGATAGTTCTTGTAAATGGTTAGATAATTTCACTTTAATAGGATTAATTTTTTGATATCCTCTTAAAAGCATGATTTGAAAATGGATGAACAAGCATTGGGTTTAGCTTGATGAGCTATCTAGAATCTCACTAAAATGTTCTTTTTTTTTTCTTTTTCTTTTTTCATTTTTATGTTTTGTCCAACCATGTTAAGGATATTTTCAAGTACAACCCTTGGTATTTATATACATTGTTGTTGGTCTTTCAACCTTGGATGCAAGATTTCACCAATACAGATTGAAAAAAGTATAGATAGTAGTTCGGCTTGAGTTCTTGGGTTTACTACTTCCAAGCTTGAACTTTTTGTACACCACTACCATCTCCTTGAGGAAGGCCATTTTATTGAGCGAATATAGTTTACTACGATTATCTATAAAAATGTATTTGTGTTAAGATTGAACTTTTCCAAAGATTTGAAGTAGTCTATGGATATTCAAATTGTAACCTTTATCACACCCTATTAATGTTTTACCTTAACCAACCTAACAATTATTTTTGTTATCAATCTACCAAGCATAAAATTAAGGATTTCCCTTTTATTTTTTATGAGCCCTTACATCAAATCATCTATTTGATTGGCCAAGGTTACCCAATTTACAAAGGTATTTACCTTAAAGTTTGAAGAAAAATGAACTATGGTTTATTATTGTAAAGGAAAAAATACCAACCTTGGTATTTCATACACTAAAACATGGGTCGTATCATGTAGTTGTTAAAATATAGTTCACGACTTTTTCATACCCTTTTGACAAGGGGAAAGAGATTGTATCACCCTTACGTGAGCCCTCCTTGAGGCTAATATTTTCTCAAATGTTGCAACCAACATTAGTTTTATCTTCATGGTCATAAATATCTATTCATTTTATCATCACCTAAATAATTGTGATATTCTCACAACCCTCTTAGGTGATTCAAGGAGTGAGATTAGGTTATATATTTAAGTAGAGGATATCATATCCCATATTTAGTTGGGTTCTTTCTCTCTAGAGTATTTTTAGAATGACTACTCTACTCTCTAAAAGCTAGGTAGTGACGGTATGCCCCTTAACTCCAACCTATGGATATTCTTTCTTAAAATGTTTGAGGCCTCAGTAATCTCTCAAGTAAGTATTGGGTGAACTCACAATACTACTTCCCACTTTTTCGCCAACTTTGACACTTAGATGAACATTTTGAAAAAAACCTTCACTTTCCGACACCTATAAATTTTAAATGATTAATAATTTGAAGATGATGTAAACTAGAAATTTGTAACATCTTGTTTGTAGATTCTAAATATATTTTTTTGAAGAAAATTATATTGATTTTTCCATCTCCCTCGAAAAGTAGTTTTTTACAACAAACAACATTTTTTAAGAGTGATGTGCATCTCGAAATGCATCTTTTCTCTATAAATGATAAAAAATTAATTCTTTCAAATTTTGGTTTGTAACATGAATACCCAGTGCATGCAATTGGTTTGATAGTGATGTGTTGAATATTTTTCATTTTATTAAGTTTTGAAGTTGGACTAATTATAATTTAGACATAGGTGTACATTTGAACACATAACTTGTTCTATATATATTGAAATTCAATATTTTTTTTGTTAGAAAGAAGACATCAATACCTAGTGCATAGATATTTTTCAATTTTTTTTGAATTTGTTTACTATTTTTCCCAATGCATTGAATAGAGAAGTTCATGTTCGATGAAAAAACCTATGTTTGGTAAAATTAAAAAAACAAGTTCATAATAAACTCAATATGTAATAAAATTATACTCATTGAAAAGCTTGCTTTGAGAACTACCATCCTAAATTTTGGGTTGTCAAGGTCATTCCATTTGAGCCTTCAACCAAAGGTTTGAAGGCAAAAAATCTGCAGAAATTTGTAGGAAGTTTCAGAGAAGTGTATAAAGGGGGGTTCAAATGAACCCCCCTAAATACCTTCAAATGAAGGGGGGTTCTAATGAAGGGGCGTTCAAATGAACCCCCCCAGTATAATTAAAAATGTACAAAAACAACCATTAAAGGGGGTTCACTCGAAAGAGGGGGTTTGAGCGAACCCCAAAGGGTAGTTCATTTGAACAACCCTAGTATGAATGAACACCCTCTGAAATTTTTTCCCACCATCGCATTTTTCTTTCGTCGGTGAAAGTGGGAACCATTATTGTGAACTCACCCTATTTGATGTGAGATACTTCTTAGAATAAGTCAAGTTTCTACGTGTTCTATATTTACAAGAAGTGGAGATTACTAGTTTCATAATTCTAGTTGCTTACCATGTCATTTGGCTAGCTAGTTCTATGTTTTGAAGTAATCATGATGCTAGTAATGGAGCAATCGTCACCTTTCTCTCTCCTAGGTGGTTTCATTATATTGCCAACCATAGTTTTGACTTCACTATGTGATCTATGTTTTCTTAAATATTGATAACCATTCTTGTGGAATCATAAATATTTGTGTGTCCAATGATTGGATTTTGTTAGAGTAAAGGTATTAGTTTACTTAATTAATTAAATCATATTGATTTAATAATTAAGTCACCTTTTCTCTATTTCACTTAAGCTAAATTTAGGAAGCTAAACTTAGGAATATTAATAATTAATTTATTATTAATTATTAATTGCTTTTAGGGTTTTCCTTTTTAGGTTTGATCCCTTTTGTAATTCATTAATCTGATTATTATTATTGCATATTCTTGCTCTGGGTTTTCAAAGAAATCTTTGTATTTTGTGAATCTTCCATTGTTGTGATAGGTTATTTGCATACAGGTGTTCACTGGGTTCTGTGAGGTTGTATTTCACAACTTTAATAGATTTAATACTAATTACCTACCACCACTTAGGCTATTAAATAGAGGCTTTCATATGTTTGATATGATGTATATAATAAATATGGGAAATTATCATTAGGCTGAAAAACTAGTGAAAGATAGATATTTTAGAATATGTTTTTTGTTGCACCAAAAGATCAACCTATTAACATCTAATACAAATGTTAGAGATAAATGGATCCATGGGAGTTAGGTGGTCCGTGTCTCAAATATGAAGGGGGACATTAGTGATTAGTCCAATAATCCCCTCTTAGAATTGCGTACGATTTTTAAAAATATGTATGTCATTGTGCCAAAAGTCATCCTATTAACATCTGATACAAATGCCAAAGATAAATGGATACACAGGAGGTGGTTAGTCCAGATCTCAAATCCAAAAGGTGGACACTAGCGATTAATCCAAGAAGACAGCCTTGGTGTTATTTTTTTATAGTTAAAGTACTAGAAGGGAGTGTACCCATTTGATTAAAGAGAATGAAAACATAGCTTACATATACTTTACATTTGCATCATAATAACATAGTTTTCTACCCCTCTATCTTCATACCCTTCAAGTTTACAATTTTAATAACATAAGCTATATCCCTTCTAACTACAAAAATCTCTATCTAACTGTAGTCACATAAATTTGTCCACTTAATTAAATGAATATTTACTATTTATTTGATTATTTAACCATCAATAATCAGTTAATTAAATTAATATTTAATTAATTTCATCCTCAAACTCTTCTCCTATTAACTAAATAAATTATTCAATTTATTTAAATTAACTCATTAAGCCACACTCTAAAACAATTGAATGAATAAAGCACATTTATTTAATTTAACCCCCTCTCCTCCTTTATATAAATAATAAAAAATTTATTTAATTCCCGAAACTACCCTCCCACTTTCATTCTCCTCCAAATGTAGGTTGCATCTATTTAGTTGAAATAATAAATTTTATTTTAATTAAAATCCTATTTTCTCTCACCCACCAAACCCACTAGAGTCTTCTAACCCATTCTAGACTCTTCTAACCCATTCTAGATTCTTCTGAATCATTCCTAATTAGCCTAATCACTCTCCCTAATTATTGTCACATTCCTAAGCAACTTGGAGTCACTTCTCAAAGCCTCAAAGTCTTTGAAAAGCATTAAAAAGCTTTATGTCTTCAACAAGTTAACCCCTAAAGTCTTCCAAACCATTAATGGCTCTTACATAACCATTAATGGTTACTTCAACTTGCCCACATGGTTAGAAATTTTCCCTCTAACTCAACCCCCATTTAACTCATGGGTCTTTTCGAGCATTTGTTGCTTTGACCATGGTTATCCCCACTAACTCTTGCACAAGAGTTTGCCCATTGGATAAAGACATTATTCATTGGATAAAAGCTTTATTCATTCAACTCAGCACTAACCTTACCTCCTAAGGTAACCTTCAAGTCATTTCAATCATTTAATGCTTCTTCCTCTCCTCTCAAGCCATCTCATTGTTGACATGTGTCATCCCGGGATTGGGTTGAAAGCCCTCACATAGATCATAAACCCATCAATCTTGACCCTTGTTGACATTACTCAATCTCAACCATCCATTGCCCTGTTTTTCCTATAAATAGAGCCCATTCCTTCTTAATCCGGATCCAAAAATCTTGTATGCATCAAACTTATACCAAATTTGAGAGAGCATTTAGAAGCAATTTTCTTTGTTATTTTGGATAAAATTAACATAGATTAATTAGGCTTTTTCATATTTATCTTGTTACATTTGCATAATTAGTCATTTTCATAATCTTGAATCTCCATAAGACATCCATAATAGTGCAAAAAGTTGAGGGCTACACTCATGTGGAACTTGGAGAGGAGATGAACAAGGGAGAAGCAACTATTAACATTTTGGAGAGAATTTGGGAGGGTTTAGTGTCTTTCCTCTGTTTTTGTATGCTTTCTATAATCTGTTTGATATCTCTCTTGATATACATACTTAGGATTGTAGTTCCATTTTTATTTCATTTCTAATTGATACTAACAACATTAACGTTTGAATCTTATGTCTCTTGAGTCCTTTTTGCAATGCATCATTTGGTGAACTTGACGTGAATCAAGCACGCAACCTTTTGATTGAAAAACTAACTTTTTTGTGAAAATTGCCAAAATTGCCACACACAAGTTGCGCTTTAGCGCTATTGACATGCATTTGAGCGCCTTCGACAACTGAGTATTTAACACCTTTGTCTGAGTTCTAGCGTGTTTGGTTTAGAATTAGTGCCTTTGTTCTCATTATAGCACTATTGTTGGTTAAATAACACGTTTGCGCTCTCTGTCTGACAGAGATTACATTTTATTTAATAGTTTTTATTAGCGCTTATGTCCATATAGTAGCGCTTTTGTTGTTCTTTTAGTGCCTTTGTCAGTCTTGCATCGTGTTTGTATTAAAGTAGCGCTTTTGTGTTTACACAGAGTAGCGCTTTTGTAATAGAGAGTTGAAAAAAAATAAAAATTGTGTAACTGAAAAAAATAGAATTTTAGGCTTGTAGAAGCCCACCAAAAACTTTCATTTCACTAACTGTTTTCTTTTGTTGTGCAGGTTTTCTAACTTCTTGTTTTGCAAGATTCGAGGAGTTAGGAAGTTTATTTCTTTTTTTTTCTTTCTAATATTTTTCTTTTAAAGTTAGATTTAAAAATAATTCACTTTCCCTTTTGGTTTAAAAATAACTTCATCTTTCATTTTGGATTAAAAATCAACCAAATTTTCAATGTGGGGTTTAAAAAGAATTTCATTTTGCAAAGTTAAAAAGAACCACAAAAACACACAAACAAACTTTTCATCTTTCTTGCAAGTTAGGGGCAAACTTTTCATTTTGGGTTTTAAAACAAACAAACAACTTTCATTTCTTGCAAAGGATAAAGATTCACAATCAACTTTTTATTTTGCAAGTTAAAAAGAACAAACAACTTGTCCATTTTGTTTACAAAATCGCTTTTACTTTGAGCAACATACTTTCAATTTTGTTGACCAGGATTTTCAATTTCCTAGTTAGAAAACAAATTGCCTTGTGAAGTTAAAAAGAACACTATGGTTGTTGGAGCAAAATCTCCAAATAGCATATAGATCACATTGCGATAAAACAATTAAAAAGAACAAGTGTTTTCAGTGTTTGGCACACTTGTGCAAAAATCTGTAGAGTGGTCCCATTTCTAACACACACTATCCTCTCCCTTGGCTCTCGTGGTCCTAGGTGCAAGAGAAAAGTGTTAATAATGCTCAAAATTTTTTATTTTTAAGAGAGGCCTGCCAAGAGACACATCACTTTTGGGAACGACCTCACGTGATAAATCCTTTGAGCCGCTATAGAAATCAAGTGAGAGCGAAAGTTGTAGCCTTGGGTGTAGTTGTTCCTACAGTGTAATTTGCCGAAAGGACATATGGGCCCCACCACAAGTTACAAGTCTCTTAAGTGAGTCACTGTAGAATGAACTTACTTCCAAAAATATCAAACATTACTAAACACCTTTTATTATAGAAGCCCACCTGTTTTATTGATTGAGGATATTTGTGAAAAGTTCAGTGCAAGAGCATAGATGGTTTTGCTTCCAAGATACTCACCATACATATTTCCTTGAGTAGAAACAAGGCTTTTTGAAAGGCTACTTGTAGTTTGATGAAAGTGGTGACTCGTCCATCATAGGGATCATCTATATGTTATGCTCACGCAAGACTTAGTATATCACATCCTTACCTGCCATTGCGGGATTCGTAAGGTATGTAGTACCAAAGTCGAAGAAATATAAAGATGTGGGCTGAAAATATCGCAACTGGCCATTGACCTTAGGGATAAAAAGTGTGTTTGAGTTGTCTTCGTCTTGTGTCAGACCAATAACAATTTGGGTCGACTTCAGGCTTTGGGAAACATAAAATACATTTGTAAAAAGGGTCAAGAAAGTTCATGATTGGGCTGATTTAGATCCACACCTATTCTTTTGCCTTTTGTTGAAAAAGGGCAAGGTTATTGTGCTTGTGTGCTTGTTGTGTTTTCTTGTCAAAGAAATTCAAAACAATTTTAAACCAAGTATTCATCCAACAAATCCACCTCAAACATTGATAAACAAAACAAATATCAAAAAGGGAAACAAATATCAAGTTTGTATGACCATCACTCACATCTTGCGAAAAATGAATCTTCATCAAAAGACCACATTGAAAAAGAGACAATTGAGTTCAAAAACTCTAATCAAAAGAAGGAAGTTTTTCTATATCAATAGACAATTTTTTCTCTCACACACATCCTTCTTGCGCCAAATGCACTTGTATTCAAGGCAAATCCAACGAATTTGACAAAGAGCCTTTGAAAAATAGAGTTTTTACTTAGTATAGAGCCTTGGATTATCATAAAAACAATGGAGGCAAGATCAATCCTGCTTTTTTTCCAAATATCTGTATCACATACAATGAAGTTCGAGGGGAACCACCAACCCCTGAGAGAGAGGAAGAAGTAGAAACCCCCTTTATGACAAAAAGTTTTTATTGAGGTCCATATTCTATGCACTTTCACTTCCACAAACATCACAAAATCATTAACTCTCAAAACACAAAAAGGTTCTTGTCCTTATTTCTTTTAGATATTGCTTAAATCAAACCAACAAATCACTTCTAGCGTGTCTCTACATTTAGGATGATTTGCATTTCTACACGGGATGGCTTAAACGACACACTAAGCCTTTGACAGCTTAGGTAGCAGTTTTGGGCCCATTCCCTTTGCCAAGGTATGCTTTCAGCCGTTTTTCGTTTTTTTTTATAAATTCAAACAAACATTTATCCGGCACAGATTTGGATGGATGACTGTGGCGTATATGTTTGATCGCAGCCCGTAGGCATCTTTTATTTCTTTGTGTTTTGGCGGCCTATGCTGAAATGGGAGCTTTGGACATCCAAGAAAGTGTAATGGAAGAGAATTGATTTGAATAGGGCAATGCTTACTCTCCATTGAAGGGAATTGACACTGAAGATCCCTGAGTAGCAATAACACAGAAAGCATACTCTCCATTCCTTCAACACGGAGTGGGGCAAGCCGACTTAGTAGCAACTATGCTGTCATCTTTCACCCCGCATGATTACAGGATATGCACAAAATGCATTCCTTGGATAGGATTTAGAAGCTTTGAATTAAAATTGATTAGTAGGAGTAAAGCCAAACACTGCAACCTCTGCCAACATCTTCACAGCCTGTGCAAAATTGGGAGCTTTAGAACAGGGTATTGAGGTCCATCACACAATAAACGGTAGAGAATCTTTGCAGATGTTGTAACTGAAACTTTTCTGGCACACACGTATGTAATATGTGTAAGTATAGAAAAGGAATGTGAGTTGTTTGACAAAATACAAACAAAAATTGTTTGGCAGAGGGATATGTAAAATGTTGAAGCATAGACAAGGGACCTGAACGGTTTGACCTAATGGCTCAAAGAAACATGTTCTCGTAGATTCCCCTGATTGAAGGATATTAACAAAATGGATTGAGGATCTCTTCTTAGGTATACAGAGTGCCAAAACACCCAATAGTGGGCTGTAAAATCTCATAACTGTAATATCACTAGTGTGGAAGAAAGAAAACTTTTCTCAATCTGCTTTGTTGATCTTCATGAGGATGCCCGTTTACTATAACTCACCATCAAAGTGAATGAGAAAATCCATTGTGAATTTTAAAGTAAAATAAATGATGATCGTATTAGTCTAGCATCATTTGATTCTCACTCTCCTCCTCTATTTATGGAGTGAGAAACAACTGACACAAAATAATGAGGCCAAAACCTTTTTGAACTAAATCAAACATGTGGGAAGTGTCACTCCTACATAAGAAGGTGGAATCATTATAACAACATCAAGATTAAATGTATAGTTGGTTACATGTTTTGTTAATGCTAGGCCAACCATTGAGAGTAATATGTGGCAATTAAAGATGGCAATTAAAGATGTTAAACTACCAAGTATACCAGAAAATTCATTGAAAGTGATATTTATTCTTAAATTGATAGAGCATCTTTTCTATATACATAGAATGATCAGCATAAAATTGGCCTTAATTATTATTGTGTCAATGTTACATGATTCAAACAATAAGAAACCAAGCAAAAAGGCTTCAACTTCTACTTCATTCGAAGATCAATTCCCTCAAATTAGTGTAGAAACAAACTTTTTTTTAGGATTTTCATGAGTAACCTCCAATTACTCCACAATATGATTTGCTAATATTATGCTTGATTATCATGCCGTTTTTATTTGTATTGGAAATTGAGTGATTTCTTTAATGTCTAGTGTTGATACCTTCAATGATGAATATCTCAAAGATTGAGCTAGTTTGTTGTTGGGAGATTAGAAAAGGGAGTGTGTATTTTTAGATGTTCCTTCATTGACTTTTGTAGGACTTTATATAGAGTGTTACAAAGGGAGATTTTTAAAAAATCTATAAAAGACTCAAGGGAAGCATTCTTAGGGGTTAATGCAATAAATATATAATCAAGTTATTTTAGTGCTTTTTGAATCTTTGTGCTTCACTACAAGCCACCGTGACTTATTTTTCAATGATATGCCAACATTACTAAAAGGAAACACGAAATCCATTAGGCCTTTGGACTTTGTTTGAGTTCACTTTGAATAAATCCAAATTCATCTCCTCTTAACAAAAGGAGCCACTTATATTTGAATATCTTCATTTGGGTTAGTAAAGGGAATGGAATATAAGAAGCCTATTTGCTCCTACAATCTTGAATCCCCCTCACTTGCAATAATTTCACTAAAAAAGAAGATTGATTAAACTCTGATGGGTTTAGGATCAATGAGAGATTCTCCACTAGGAAATTTTACAAAAGTGTTTTTTTCTAGCTCCTCCTTTCCCTACTTATGTTGTTAAAAAATTTATGCTCTTTTCATCCTTAGCTAGCTAGATTTCTCAAGATTTTTACCTCTAGATTTCATTTTCATTTGCTTGGACAATTATTAATTTTGAGATAAAAGATCTTTCTTCATGAATTGATCCTAGTCCATCCCTCTAACTATGATAAATCTATTGAGAGTGTTTAGTTCCATTTTTATCCATTCTTTATTAGCAAAGTGTTCTTGAAAATTAGAATTATTATTCCAATCTTTATGGATTTTTTAAGACAATGAGTTTTTTAGTAGAGCATATATATTGGTGATTCTTATTTCTATAAGCTCACTTCATCAATGTTCAATAAGATATATGAAAGGTTGATCTTCAAACTACATATTTTAAAAGTTGAAGGTGCATTTGGGTTTAAGATGATCTTCAATGAATTGTAAAGTCAACAAAAGGTGATATTAAACCAAGCATATAATTATTTAACATTTTATAAAATCATTATGTTCAATCCATTTAGGAAATATAAAATTAATATCCAATCTATTTTTTATTTTACTTAAATTGGGCCTTTTGTTTGTCCATGTGAATGTTCCATTCCTAGGTGTTAAATCTAAGAGTGTATTCATTTATATATAAAGGGACTAAAATCATGACTAAATGTTGTATAATTCCCTATTTTTCATTTGAGGTTAATATTGTAGAAAAATATTCACATATCATGTATAATTAATTTACGAGTTTTATAATGTACTATATAATCTCCCATAGTTATCTCCTAATGGTGGGGCACTTAGGTCCTTTTATGGTGCAAATAGAAAATTATAGTTTAGAGATAATTTTAGTTGCCTAAAAGAGTTTTCAATAAATTATTTTGTTGATCACACCTACTTCATTAAAAAAATGAAACCATGAGAGGAACCTTTTGGTTTGATAGTTGAGGTATACATTCATGCTAAAGAGTTTCTCCCAATTTAAGGGAGCAAGCCATCTTGAAGAAAATGAATTGACCAATTTCGGTAAGGTATTTGTAATCTCCTTATTTCACGTATAATACTTTATGTTGTGGATAATTTTAATTGAGGTTTCCTTAGGCTCAACTAATCCTTTTTAAACCCATTTCACCATAAATTATGGGATATTCTATCTATTTTGTTCCAATAGATTTTAATTTATAGTGCCTGCATCAGATTAGTTTTACGTCAATTCCTATTAGCAAGGAATATAGTAGAGCTAGAATTGTGATGAATAATATACCACAATCCATCACAAAAAGTTGCAAAGCTCCTAAATGAGTAGACACACTTCGATAAAATAATAGAATGTAAGGGACACGTCCCATTAGGTGTCCACACACACACACACACACACATATAAATATAAATATTATATAACAATGTAGAGAAGTAGAAGAAAGAATAATAGGGAAAGATATGAAAAGCCACAACTTTTCTAAATGATCATTACAATAGAATAGGTTAGTGGTTATCATTGAGAGAGAGAGAGTGAATTCTTATCCTAGTGGATAATCTGTGCAACTTGTGTGTTTATGGAAAGGAATTAGGTTTTGCGTGGAAGCTATAATACGGGAATGAGGATTCTACCTTCTTTTTGAGTAATGTTATATATAGGTTATGTTGTTGCATAAGCTTGATTTAAAGAATTGATTGAAATTGAATTATTGGTAGGATATGCGTTCTTGAGTTAATAGAAACTTGATATTCCTTATGATACAAAATTACATATATGTATGTAATAGCTAGAATAGTATTATGCTATGAAGTGTATATTTAGAATGTAGGAATGATTGATTTGGTTAATCCTGGGGTTAGGATAATCTATGGATGGGAATAACCTAGATAGAGATTCTATTATTTAACCTTGTGGAAAAGGTATGGAAATAGAATTAATGGCCAGTTTACCAAATAGAGAAATCAAGTGGGTGGACATACGACTCCCACTAAAAATACTGGGTGACAAATTCTTTGGCCAAAGTAGTATAGGTTGCCACTGTGTTCATTATTGGTTCAGTATGATCCAGGTTTACATACTAGACAGGGAACATCACACATGTAGGTTGTAGCCAATGTATGGAAGCTCTAGTTATTGAGGACACAACACTATGCTCATAAGGTTGTATTATTATGAGGTCACCAAACCAAACTCTTCGTCAAAGGATCTGGTTGGCTCTATTAGAAGAGGCATGGGGGACTGTGAAGTCTTGGTTGGGTGGAAAAGCTCTTGAGTGATGCTCTTCCTCATTTAGTCGGTGGCCAGTATTTGAGGATGTATGCCATGAAGGACATCTCTACTATTTTGTATCTTTTATGTTTCTTTAAGCTCCTAGAAGCTTTATATGTATTCAAATATTCCTAAAGTAAATAGAAATTTGAAAGGTAAAATGTAAATGTATTCATATGTTTATGAATATGATATTGTATACGATTCATGATGCAATGAAAATTGAAAAGAGATTTTTTTCAAATATGTATCTTATTTTTTAAAGGAAAGAGAATTTTTTTCGTTACTTGTATTTTTGCAATGTATTTCTTTCATTAATGGGTTAAAAGTTCGTAAATAGAATGGGTAGAACAATGGGCATGTTACATTCAAACCATAAAAAACTTTATTTTTTATATCAACACCTTATAAACTATCATACTAATTATTTAAAGATTTTAACCAAAGACACTAATATGCAACAATAGCTTTTAAAAATCCATGTGAATGCCAAACATATATACATAGATACTCTTTTTCCTTATAATATAGTTTTTATTGTATCAAATTATTTCATTTGTCCATATTAAGTATTTACCATCTTTGTTTATAATTAGGAAAACATGCATTTTATTGTTTTAGAAAAAATTGAGTAATCTTATTAGTATTAATTTTTGTGATGTTATTTGTTAATTATTTTCAATGATTTTTTTAACAAAATTTAAATATAATATACATTTTTCTAAATTTTAAAAAATAAATATTAATTCGTGGTTTTATTAGTATAGTATGATGTTTTTCTATTAAATCAATTAATTTTTAAATTTGAAAAGATTTTGCACAATTCAAACTATAAATGAAATATTTTAGAAAAACTACATTTAAGATTCAAATTAATTACATAAATAGTATTAAGATAATAAACTAAATCAATAGATTTTATTGTTGATAATTTTTTCTTTAAATTATGTATTTTTTTAGAATTTCACTTTTTAATTCTATGTACGAGAGCTTATTATAAATTCAAATTATAATTCTTTAAAACCAAAATACATCATATTTTATCAACCATTTGATGAGTATTAAAACTTGGATTTGATACATGATCTAAAATAATGATGAAAGTGTACTCTTTGCAACATGCACTATTATACCATGATTTCTCACTAATAGTATTGCATCTTACATATAACACATTGTTGTTGTTCATCTTTTTAACATTTTTTTCTCTTCTAAACATCAAAATTTAATTCACAATATTATATCTTTAAAATTATCCAACCACAAAGCTCTTAATTTTTTACCTTTTTTCTATGTCACAATACAACAATGTGTCATAAATGTTTTGAGATTACATGTTGGCATGTATTAAAACATGAATATATAATCCTTAAACCACATGTTTGACAAAGAAATGATTATATTGGTTTTAATGTAATTAGTCCTATATTAGTAATACTTATGATAAGGTTTTGTAGATCATTGTATGCAACAATTATAGGCATACCATGGTTTTCTTATAGACTATGTGGTTTTGGTTTGATGTAATTTTATCTCTTTATCTAGTTTTCTAATGAATTTCTTTTTATGCAAATATTGAGTAAGCTTATTTAAGAAAAAAGTAGATTAGAAATACAATTATTGAAAAAATTATATTATATAAGTATGCTCAATATTTTTATATAATTTTTTATATCTATTATGTAATGTAATATTATATGTTTGTCTTATAATGTTATCTAAATAATTAGATTTATGTCATCATTATCATTTTTTTCATGTACATCTACATGAAATCTAAATAATATTGTCATGATTAATTATACATATGAATATAAATAAAAATAACCAAACATAAAAAATTAAAACATGTTTAAAATTAAAATAAATTTGACAAAAGCTTGAATTTATTCTGACTATTGTGATTAAAATTATATTTACCAAATGTCAAAGCTAAGTGAAACATAATATTTTTCTGAAGGAGACTTTTGAAAGAGAACACTATTGCACTCTTAATTAATGTGTTTTGTTGTGTTTACGTGGACAATTTTGGTGCAAGATACCTCCGTGGTGATTATATTATACCAATCTTTATTACTGCATGCTATGACTAACTGGTAAAGATTAAAAAATAGGTTTAGCCCATCCAAATTGGAAAAAAGCCACACAGCATGGAAAATTCTTTTTACTTGTAGGTAATATCGAAACAGGGAAAGTGGAAAAAATTGACAATAACACATGTTGAATATGAAAATGAAAGTTGTGAAGCATTAAATGATGGCTGCTAGGTAGATGTCTAACATCTACCATTTGCTTTGCCCAAAGCAATCAAATAGGCGGGAACACTGTTAATCGAATTTGAATGTTAACAGCGATAATTTTTTAACAGAAATGGACAGAAGACCATTAAGAGAGAAAGAATGGGCCCACAACCACCTAAGCAGTCAAATCTTAGTGTTTGTTGTTTAAGGTTGGACTTTCTACACAAGTTAAAACTAGTTTATGAGTGCATCCTCTCATTTCTAGGTAGCTTGGTTTGTAACACATCTCAAACCTTGTTATACCTTATCACATCAAAATTGTTGAAAAACACGAGCAATTCAGAAAGAACTTTGTTGACATTCAACCTTTAGTGTTAGAGATTCATCTTCCAACAAACATTTCATAAAACTTGTCTTCCATCAAAACATTTCATCACCACCTATAATCACTTTCACCAAACCTCAAAACATCAACAACATGGCTCAAACCAAATCAATGAGAAACCGACAACCAGAGATCAAAGAGGAGGACGAAAACCTCAACGATTTTAAGGAGGCCTTTAGAGGAGGCACTAATGATGAAGATCCTAGCACTCCAACTCCCGAAGATAGAGAAAGAGCACAACACAATCCCAAGTTTAATAGACTCTTTGACGAAATCCTTAGAAATAATGCAGATGCTCATTTTCTGAGACTTGCTCAAGAGGGTGCTAAACTACCCTCTAACTTTGATACTGCATAGATACGACAAAAATCTGAACAACATAGTCGTAATGATGTTGGAAGAGGTAGAGATTACTTCTGCTATGACCTTAATCGTCAAGGGAATCCTTCACCTCCTCCTCCTTCAGAAATAGACATGTTGAGACAACAAGTAGAAAATCTTGCTCAACAACTCAATAGTGGTGTGAAGACTACTCAGTTTTCACTTAACGATATTTGTCCCTATCCTTTTGATAGGAACATGCTTATGCCACCTTTTTCGCCAGGGTTTGAAACACCCAAGTTTGAAAAGTATAGGGGAAAAGGAGACCCTAGAGATCATGTATGAGAATTTCACTCAGCTTGTTTAGAGGTGGCCTATGAGGACACATATCTAATGCATCTCTTTCCTTAGAGTTTGGGAGGCACAACCACGCAATGGTTTTCTCGATTACTAGGTGGCATTAGAACATTTGAGGAACTAGTTCAAAAATTTATCGCTCATTATGCACATAACATAGAACGAGATGTTACCATGGCATATTTATGCAACACCAAACAAAAACTAGGGGAGTTGTTCTCAACTTTCCTACAACGGTGGAGGCAGTTGTCTAGCAGACGTTCTCTTCATTTACCTGAGCAAGAACTAGTGGAAATATTCATTTCCAACTTGAATGATGAGATGGAATTCCATTTAGACATGAAGGGTACAAAATCCTTTGAAGAGATGATCACTAAAGGACTAAAATGTGAAAGAGCCCTTATAAAAAAGGGACTTATCAAAATCTACAATGAACCCAAAGATGGCCCTCGTCCAAGTTATAATAGTGATAAACAAAATTTTTGGAACAAGAACAAGAACGTTGTCAATGACAGGATAGTGGATGCACGAAGAGTAAAAATTGCACAACCTGTGGTTAGATTTGAAGGACAAAATCCCCCTCCTAAAACAACACCATCACTCATCCACAAAATCAAGGTCGCAATGCGACACAAGAAGAAAAAAAACAAAGGCAACAAAACTACAAACCAAAACGCACACACACACCCTTAGGGGAACCCATTGAAAAAATATTATGCCAATTAGTCTCTTCCAATCTTGTGACCTTACCAAAAAAATCTAACTATGAACCTCGCGTCAAACCTTCATGGTGGTGCGATAATGAACATTGTGAATTTCACCAGGGAAAAGGGCATAAAACGAGAAATTGCCATCAATGAAAAGATATTGTTCAAGATCTTATTGACAGAGGAGAAATTGAAATAGAAGGACATGACCCTAAAACATCCAATGATGATCATCTAATGTTCAATAATCCACTTCCATCACATGATCAAAGGGGTCCTTCCACCTCAGGGCGAAACATAGATACTACAACTAATTATACAAAAGTTGCGTATAATTATACTATGAGTCACCTCTATGACATTGATGAACAAGTTGCAACTCTCACCATCAAAGATCCAAATCCTACATGCAATGTTGTTACATGTCGTAGCAAGATTACCATTCGAGCCGCACCACAAGGAAGGACACCCCTACCCAAGAAATATAATATTGTGGAACAATTAAATAAAACACCCACACTCATTTCCATATTAGAGCTTTTGCACTTATCCCCCTCACACAAAACAATCTTGGATCAAGCTCTCCAAGAAGCGTCAAAATTAGAAGTCTCAAGTCATCACCATGCCTCACTTTTTGTGAAAGTGACAATGCTTCCTTCCAACAACCACATAATGCATCCCTTCACATTGGAGGATTTGTAAACCAACACACAATCAAGTGAGTCTTGATTGACAATGGAGCCGACTTGAATATATACACCTTGCAGTTGGTCACAACATTGGGGTATGCAGTAGAATCAGTGGATGCTAGTAAAAAGATAACCACTAAAGCCTATGATGATGTAGATTGTTCTTCTAGAGGAGCTGTTGTATTACCTATCAGAGTCAGACCAGTGGTGAAGCATATAGTCTGCCAAGTTCTAGACCTTCCTTTGCCATATAATCTCTTGTTAGCAATACCTTGGATACATGCCTGCAAGCCATTCCATCCACCTATCACCAATGTATCAAATTTCCCCATAATGGTGTAGAAATCACAATCCTTGGTGATGCAAATCCATTTGCGTATTGTAACAATATTAACCATCAGCCAGAGATCACCATACCTAACAACAAAGAAGCTATCCCTTCCACATCATATGTTAATCTATCCTCTCTTTCTAGCTCAATCACCCCTATACCAAAGCAAGAGAAGTTGAAAATAAAAATGGTTGATGAAGGTCCTAGGGAATATAATCTTAGCCAACTTTTTTGTGTTGGACAATTACTCACCTCCCCTACAACTCATGGAAAACCCCAAAAGTTGCTTCACACACCACTGGCCAAGCAAGCATGCACTTTGGTGCAATTCATCCCTGGTAAAAGTCAGGAAGAGGAAACCAGGGATGAGGACTTGGCAGAATGGATCTACAAGGACCCTATCAACACAGAAAGCCCAAAGGCTAAGCTCCCCACTAATAAATATGGCAAAGGCCTCACTATCATGCAAATAATGGGCTATGATGGCCAGAGTACTTTGGGACATTGCAAACAAGGAAGACACGAGACCTTGCAACCTGAGTTGAAACCCAAAGATAAAACTGGAGTAGGTTTTCAAAATGAATCTCTTCCTAAGCTTACATTCAAAGGAAAACCTAGAAAACCCATGTATCAGCTAGTTACTCAAAGGAGGCCATCTTTGATTATATCTATGGCACCAACAACGCCAACTGCACCCACAAAACTAATAATCCCATAAGTAGAAGCAAAAACATTAGTATCACCAACCGCTCCCACAAAACTGATAATCCCATCAGTAGAATCAAAGCCATCAACAACACCAATAATCCCATCAATAGCATTAGTAGCACCAACCACACCCACAAAACTAATAAGCCCATCAGTAGCATCAGTAGCACCAACTGTCCCAACAACACCGATACTCCCAGCAATAGCATCAACAACACCGATAACCCTATCAGCAGCACCACCAATCCCACCTCCAAAAATGCACAAACTCGAGACCAATACACTCTTCAATTCAAAAGACATCCCAGCCTAGTACACTAATCGAATGTTAGAGAGTCATTCAGAGACCGATTTGCATGAGTGGGAATGGGATTCAGTGAATATAAATGTTAGGATTAATGATAGTCCCAAAGATACTGAGAGGGGGGGTGAATCAGTATCTAACCGGTTAACTGAATATTTAACCTTATTAAGTATTTTTCATTCCAAAACAGTGTATCGGTAAACAAGAATTAATGCAGTAAATAGGAACAGTAAAGACAACATTGAAAACACACCATAACACAAGATGTTTAACGAGGAAACTCGGTGTGGGAAAAACCTCGGTGGGATTTATGACCCACAGTATTCACTCACTGGCCAATGAATGGATATTACTTACAAGAGGGGCCTACACATGCAGGAAGGCCAACTGCCTAAAGCTCACTGCTCAATTACAAATGGAAGTCTCACTGACTTACAAATGGATTATGAGAATCCAATATAATGTACTGCTACAATTTAGCATTTGCTATGCATGCCAGGTTTAGTACCAGTTTAAGCTCATACTATAACCATAAACCTTATAAAAAATCTGCCTTAATATTTGCTCATCACTTCTCTACATCCATACTACTTATGTAAATGATTTACAAGATCTCATACATATATGAGTCTATTACAATATGCCATGTCGGCTTTACAAAAGATATTTACAATTAAATACAATAAACAAAAGTTTGTTTCTGTCGGCTAGAGTGCCGGTATACATTCTTGCCGCTGCCGATGCTGGTGTCTGCCAGATGAATGCTGGGTGGTTGCTTGTAGGTTGCCAGTAGGTTTTTGGTAGGTTTCCATCAATGACAACACCATCATTTCTCATTAGTGTAGAATGCCAACAATCTCCCCCTTTGGCATTGATGGCAAGACTCATGAGAAAAATCCAAAAATATGTTTCCAAAATTGAAGTCCAAAAGGTTACCAAAAATGTGTGCTCCCCCCGAGCAGATGATCTCCTCTGATAACCATTTTTCTCTATCCACTACTCCCCCTTTGACATCAATGACAAAGGTTGTCAAAAATTGTCGTATGAGTGCAAAATTTCAACTTGAACTTTGTAACCGGTTGGTTACAATCTGGAATACGTCTGCTAATACCAAGTTTAAGCTCTGCATAAATTTGTTGTTGTCCTTCATAGTTGCCTCAGTTCTCTGGATTGTACCGGTGAGATGATGTATATGTTCCTCCAGTGACCTTTGATCTTGAATTAATGCCTCATAGATTTCTTTCCTCAGAGAGATAAGGTTGTCTAACTTAGGACTGAGTTTGTGCTTAAGCTCTCTGACTTTTGCCTTGATCCTTTCTTTCTCTTTCTCTAACTTCTCCAATTTTTCCTCAAATCCAGCAATTTCTTGTTCAATAACTGATATAGATTCAAATGAACCAATGTTTTGAACTTTGCTTATTTCCTTATCAATGTCCACTATTAATAGATTTGTCTTGCAAGTATCTTTGTACAGTTCCTTATACTCGAAAATTGTTGTATTCAGTACCGGTAAAAGTGTATTGATGTGTTCCATGCACTTGTTTATTGTTTCCTCAAATAATTTTCCTTTTTCCTTTTCCATTTTCTCCTTGAATGTTTCCTCATTTATTTGATCAACTGTTAGTATATTACCAGCAGTATATTTAGACAATGTGTCTAACTGACTTAAAGAATTCTTTACATTATCTACATTGCATTTGGGTGCAATCATCTTAAGAATGGGTATAGTGTCATCAATTGCCTTATAGGCCAATGCATTACAATCTGTTATTTTCTTTATTGAATCCAGAGGTACTTCAGTCACATTAGTAGGTCTAAATTCAGTTAGTGAAGTACCAGATGTCTGACCAACTACCTTTACTATCTCAGTGCTTCCAGTGGGAGTAACCAATTTGCTTGTATCAACCTCTGGTGGATCAGTCTGTGTTTGCATTTCTACTAGCAATGGTTTTGGTTTCTCAGTGATTGTTGGTTGCACTACCTTAATGTGTACCTATGAATCAGTCAGTTTCTCAGTTGGTTTCTTTGTACTATCTATTGTTGGTATCTCTTTTTCTGTCTATGTGCTTGCATCAGTATTACCAATATTTATTTCACTATCCAAAGGTTTGTCTGTATGTATTGTTTTCTCTTCTTTCCCTGTTTGTATTTCAACCTCAATATGTTTTGTCAGTTGCTCAGTAGCAATATCTTTCTTTACCTCTATGTTATCCTTATCCACTACAATGTTTACTTCCTAAGTATCAATGTTCATAGTGTACAAATTTTTTGACTCAGGGTTAGTGTCCTCATGTGTTGTGTACACATTCTCAGTAGTCGGTGTGTTATCAACTTGTATCGGTGGAGTAACGGAAGGTGGTGGTAGGTTGTCAGTTACTTTTATATTTGATATTCCACCTACCTTACCTTTCCCCTTGTCTCTGTCCTTCTGATAAACTTTGAAAGTTTTCTTTGGTCTGTTAAGCTCTTCCTGTTTTTCTTTCTCTACAAAGAAGATGTCCCAATTGTCTGTTGTTTCCTCTGCAATTTCATTGACTCTACTGTTAGGATTCCCATAGATACTGAGAGGGCTGGTTGAATCAATATCTAACCGGTTATAAGATTTTCTTAACTTAAAACATGTAGAGCATATTAATACCGTGTACCAGTAAGCAGAAAGTAATGCAATAAACAGAGATAAAAACAACCACATGAAAAACACACCATAGCACAAGGATTTAACGAGGAAACCCGGTGTGGGAAAAACCTTGGTGGGATTTGTGACCCACAATATTCACTTACTGGCCAATAAGAGAATATTACTGCTACAAGAGGGGCCTGCACATGCAAGAAGGCCAACTTCCTAGAGCTCACTGCTCAAATACAAAATAGGAAGTCTCACTGACTTACAAAATGGATTATATAAATCCAGTGTCTTGTACTGCTTCAAGATAGCATCTGTAATGCCAGATCCAGTACTGGTTTCTGCTCTGCTTCTTACATAAACCCTTAACCTATAATTCGCATAATAGGTCTGCCTTGATTCACCTAAGTACATTCCTCTTACTTCTTTTCAAATGTTCTACAATGATCTCTCTTATATAATTCATTTTACAACTTGCCAAGTCGGCTTACAAAGATTTTACAATAATAAACAAAATATATTAATAACAAAAATATTGTCGGCTTCTGTGCTGGTATGCTTCCTTTCATTGCCGGTGCCGATGATGTGAGTGTCGGTGTAGAGTCTGATCTTGCTAGTGCCGGTGGAATGTCTTGCCGGTGTCATAGGACTGTAAGGTTGCCATCAATGACAAAACCTTCAATCACCTACAATGTCTCATTGGAGTGTGCATATGCCAACATCTACTAACCATTAGGCTTACATGCCGGTGTCCACTTGCAAAAACTGATCTATTAGCTTCACTAATTAATTCATCAATTTCTTCTACAGAGTTGACCAGATGTAAAGCTAGAAGTTTTTCAATCTTTAGTTTCTTATCTAGCTCCATAACTGCAATCCTTTTTGCATCTAGAATCCTATACAATTCACTTGGCAAATCATCTACAACTTCTATTAATACTTTCTTGTATATATCAAGATGTATAATTATGCTATTCTCAATACTTTCCTTTTCTTCATTAGTGAATATATTGTACAATTTGCTAATATTAGCTAAGTTGCCTTCATCAGTGATTTCACTCAATAAGTTATCTAGAGGTGGTATAACTTGTTGATTCTTTTTCTTCTTTGCTGTCAACTTATTTGCCGGTGGTCTCATTGCCTATTGCTTCTGCCTTGGTGTTCTTGTTTTCTTGAGAGGAAGAGAGGGTATGGGTGAAGGTTTTCTCTTCCTATCAACTCTTTTAAACTCAACAGGAATTTCACTGTCAGATGATGTACCGACCGGTGAGATATGTACCTCCAGTTGTAATCCTTCTAGGTCACTTTCCTTTATTCCACTTATGTTCATGACATTTTCTTTTATTTTCTTAACTTGTTTAGATGCACTCCTTATGTACTTTTCTCTCCTCTCTTTGTTTCAATGTTTGTATATCACTCTCTATTGTTTGTGCATTTCCAAAAACCTTTTCTTCTGGCTCTCTAGGTGCCTCTAACAAGGCTTTAGCATAAGTTTCAATGATATTTATATCTGCCTCATACCCCATTTCTGTTACCCATACAGTTCTAGGAAGAAGTGCCTCCATCCAGATTTCATCCTTTTTAATTACAAAACATATTTCTTTTTCATATTTGTCTACAATACTTTGTGGCAGTCTCTCTCTTGTTTTCATTTTTGCTTTGAAGGTTTTGAAGTACTCTGTTATATTGTTTTCTTTGTCTATGCCCATAGTGGTGAATATTTCTAGCAGTTGCTTGCCTACTAGTATATCATATCCAAAGTCTTTCTTTCCAATACCGGGAACTTCTTTTGTGAAGTACAACATGAGACATACAAGAAGATTGCCAAAATGAAAAGTTCCTTTCTTACCACCTTTGATCTTTTTCAGGTTGTCTATCAACTCACCCTTTAACCACTCACATACATCTATTTTTGCATCATTATTGACCATATCATAAGCACTTTTAATGCAAAGATTGGATACTGAGTTAAGTCGGTTTGTATGTGTGGTCTTATAACCTAGGATCATGCTTATAAATCTGAAATTCTCATCTTTGACATCATTTACTCTTAGGGATCTGCTATCATATGTTGCTCCTGTTAATGTCATGACAGTATTATTAGGAACCTTCTTAGTCTTATCTAGCCTGCTACCGGTGGAGGGTAAACCTATCACTACCCTAATTGCTTCTTTGGTGATTTTACAAACATAATCTAGCCAAAAGAATTCTCCATGAACTCTGCTAAGGACAATCCTTACTACCTCCTTATGAAAATTAGGGATGTCCAAGATTTCCACAAAACCTAAAGTCTCAATTACCTTGTGCTCAGGTTTTACATTTCCATTTTCATCACAAGATACAGTTCTAAACATTTTCAATATTTCTGCAGAACCTAATTCCTCAATATGGCAATGAATATAGATTCTAGGGTCTTCAGCATAAGCAACACCTTTTGGAATTTTTGAAAAAGCACCTATGGAATCATCTTGTTTCACTATCTCGGGAATGATTTTAAAAATGGGCCTAGGGCTCTTCACAACTTCTACAACAGTAGGGTTTGCAATAAATTTCGGAGCAGAGGAGGAAGCCATTGATAAATACCTTAATCTGCCTGATAATGGTTTGAGTGCTTGAAAGATATTGCTTCACTTCTTCACCTTGGATGCCTTCACTCGGATTTTTGTGCTCTCTGAAAGTTTGAATGCTCAGTGAATTGAAAAAGAGGGAAAATCAATGATTTATAATGTCTTTTCTTCCAACAACCGTAATAAATGCTCACCGGTTAAGTGAAACTTAACACATCTACCAGTAGAGAAGAAGTCCATCTTCTCACCATCAACTGAGGGTAAACTTGCATGATTTTCAACTTGCTGCAATACCCCCAAGGGTTACTTTTTCAGTTGGATGAAGAGTCTCCTGCCGGTGGAGTAATACTCTATTCTACCAGTGAAGGAATAGTCTCATCAACATTCTGATCTATCTTTCTAATCCATTGTCTTGAAAATTATTGCTTTACCTCATCAACCTTCTCTTTTCCTTTCAAACTGGGTCCTTTATTGTTTGCCGATGAAGTCTTGCTTCTACAAAAAATTTCAATATGTCCAATCTTGTTACAAGCATAACAAGTCACATTATTCTTCTAAATAGCCTTTCCATATCCTATGCCGGTTTGTGTTCTGCATTGATTAGACAAGTGCCCAAATCTTCCACAAACATAACATCTTACATTCATTCTGCAGTTTTCTAAATTGTGACCAATTTTGTTGCATTTGGAACATTGACCGGTGGGTGCATTAATGTTCTGATTGTTTCTAGATCTACACTGATTTTCTCTATGACCATACTTGTTACAGTTAAAGCATTTCCCATTAAATTTGTAAGCATTAGATTGTCTTACCGGTTTACTGTGATCATGATTGTTTGTAGTACCAGAACTTTCTCCAACTTCAAATCAAAGTCCATTAGTGTCTCCATTAGGTTTCTGACTTTTCAGCATACCATCAAGTTCTTCTGAACTTTTCTTGTCTTTATGTTGATTTGTAGTAGCCAACTCATTTTCCAGAATCCCCTTTTGTCTCATAAGTTCAATTTTATCATGTTCCATGTGAATCAAATCCGTCTTCAACATATCATTTTCATGACTGAGTCTTAGATTTTCATTTCCAGCATCATTGAGTCTTCTAGTCAAGTCATCTTCATTCTTCATTCTATCTTCAATGTCTTTACAAAATCTCATAGTCATGTCTTGCATTTCATTCCTCAAATTCATGTTTTCTTGCCTCATCTTGTTTACAAGCTCATTAAGAGTTTCCTTTTCATCATCATCACTCTGAATCTTCTCATGAAGTTCTTTTCTCTTATTTCTAGCAATAGTGATATTCTCTTGAATTCCTTGAATGAATTCTTGTGTAGTCCTCAGATCATCTTCAAGTTTTATATTCTTCAACTTCTCTGCATCATAGTCCACAAGAGCTCCTTCTAATTGCTTTCTTAAGTTCTCCATCTGTATCGGTGTCAGAATCTTCCTCAAGCTGTTAGACTTTTGAAAATAGAGGACCAGGCTCTGATACAAATTGTTAGGATTAATGATAGTCCCAAAGATAAGAGAGAGGGGGGGGGGGGGTGTGTGAATCAATATCTAACTGGTTAACAGAATATTTAACCTTATTAAGTATTTTGCATTCCAAAACAGTGTACTGGTAAACAAGAATTAATGCAGTAAATAGGAACAGTAAAGACAACATACAAAACACACCATAACACAAGATGTTTAAAGGAAACCTGGTGTGGGAAAAACCTCGGTGGGATTTGTGACCCACAATATTCACTCATTGGCCAATGAATGGATATTACTTACAAGAGGGGCCTGCACATGCAGGAAGGCCAACTACCTAGAGCTCACTACTCAATTACAAATGGAAGTCACACTGACTTACAAATGGATTATGAGAATCCAATATAATGTACTGCTACAATTCAGCATCTGCTATGCTAGGTTTACTACCAGTTTAAGCTCATACTATAACCATAAACCTTATACAAAATCTGCCTTAATATTCGCTCATCACTTCTCTACATCCATACTACTTATGTAAATGATTTACAAGGTCTCATATATATACGAGCCTATTACAATATGCCATGTCGTCTTTACAAAAGATATTTACAATTAAATACAATAAACAAAAGTTTGTTCCTATCAGCTAGGGTGTCGATATACATTCTTGCCACTATCAGTGAAGTGTCTGCCAGTGATTTACCAGATGAATGTCGGGTGGCTATTTATAGGTTGCTGGTAGGTTTCCATCAATGACAACAACATCATTTCTCATTAGAGTGTAGAATGCCAACAATAAATACTTTAGATGAGGAAGACACATTAGCTCCACCACCTCGTAAAGATATCCTAGTTTATGGAGAGGCATGGATTAAAACCTTTTAGGTTCATGAGAAAGAAGCAACTTCCATAGGCCCTATGTCAAATCCTACACCAGAATCTGACAAAGAGAGTACCATCAATGAAATTCACTCATCTATATTAACCCTCACTGACACCTCCTCTGAACTCAACTTAATCGATGAGGGAATGCCTATCATCCACCCCGAACTCATCGATTGGAACCAGCCAAATCCCCCATGTCTTGATCACTTCCAAAATGATGAGGCACTCATCGACTTTTTAGAAATATGGGATAACATACCAAGTAGGGATCATAAAGTTGGGTTTGACATCACACTTAATAGCACAACATACTTTGAGGCAGATGCCAAACCTTTTAGCTGCAAAAATATCACAATAAAACATGGATCTTCTAGTGAAAACCACACAGTGGCACTTGTTGATCCCAACAAAGTAAAAATAAAGAGCATATCCAAAGGTGAAAACCTCTTTGAGGCGCGTGCGGATGAAAGGTTTGAATCCTTCCCTAGTAAAAATAAAGAGAGATCGACGATTTTAATCGAAGAAACAAAAGAATTCAATGTGGGGACCCCTGAGACTCCTCACCAAATACATTTGGCATCTCTATTAACTCTAGAGGAATAGCCAAAATTTATGGAATTCTTCTAGAAGTGTCAAATCAACTTCGCATGGTCTTATGTAGACATGCCTAGCTTGGATCCTGATTTAGTCATGTGTCACCTAACTGTGGCAGAAAGAGTTAAACCTATTAAACAAAAGCTCAAAAAGATGCACCCATAGATTGTCGTTCTTGTCAAGGCTAAACTCAAAAAGCTCTTGGATGTTGGTTTCATCAGACCAATCGATTATGCAGATTGGATCTCCAATATTGTACCTATTGGTAAACCTAATAGGGGCATTCGTATCTATACCGACTTCATAGATTTGAACAAAGCATGCCCGAAAGATGACTTCCCCTTACCAAACATCGACATGATTGTGGATCTAACAATGGGTCATGCAATGATTTCTCTTATGGATGGATTTTTAGGGTACAACCAGATTAAGATTGCTCCAGAGGATCAACATAAAAATGCTTTCACATGCCCATGGGAAACCTACTGTTGGAATGTGATGCCATTTGGTTTGAAGAATGCAGGGGAAACCTATCAAAGAGCTATGACTACCATCTTTCACGATATGATGCACACCATAATGAAATATTATGTCGATGATTTACTAGATAAATCATAAACAAGAGAGGGTCATCTGGCAATACTGGGTAAAATATTTGATAGATTAGAGCAATATCATGTCTGTCTCAATCCAAAGAAATGTGTCTTTGGGTTAACCTCCGGGAAGCTCTTAGGTTACATTGTCTCAAGCAAAGGCATTGAAGTAGATCCGGAAAAAGTCAAAGAAATCATGGACATGCCACCTCCAAAGAACATCATTCAATTAAGGACACTACAAGGGTGGCTACAATCAATTCGAAGATTCATTGCACATTTGGCTAGTAAGTGTCATCCCTTCATGCATTTATTACACAAGAATATCCACTTTCAATTGGATACAATGTGCTAACAAGCATTCCAAATTCTTTAGGACTACCTGATGAATACTACATTGTTGATCCCACCAGATCCAAGCAGACCTCTATTGCTATATATTTTAGCTAAAAATATGGCATTAGGAGTACTACTAGCACAACACAATGCAGAAGGAAAATAATATGTTGTATACTATATCTCTCGTACATTGGTAGGCTATGAACTCAATTACACACCTATTGAGTGAGCTTGCCTAGTAGTTATCTTGGCAGCCACCAAATTGAGGCCCTACATGTTAACGCACAAGGTACAACTCATTGCCAAAATAGATCCACTCAAGTACCTACTCAACAAGGCAGCATTGACAAACTGCTTGTCCAAATGGGTTATGATCTTGAGTGAATTTGATATAGAGTATGTGGACCACAAGGCTATCAAGGGGCAAGTTATTGTAGATCAGTTGGCCGGTGCACCCCTTGCAGGTGACCATCCTCTTGTTTCCAATTTTCCAGATGAAGAGATCTTCATGATCATAGCTACACAACCTTGGAAGCTATATTTTGATGGCTCATATACTAGACATGGCTCGGGGGCAGGTATTCTTTTTATCACACCTCAAGGTGACAGCATCCCGAAATCATACAGGCTCACTTTCCCATTCACCAATAATATAGCAGAATATGAGGCCTTGATCATAGGGCTTAGATTGGCTATACAATGACATCTAAAAGAGCTACAGGTATATGGATATTCTCAGCTAATCATCCGACAAGTCACCGATGAGTACCAAATTAAGGATGATAAGCTCATGCCATATAAAAGGATGGTGGATAGTTACAAAGAATCATTTACAACTATCACATTTGAGAAAGTACCCATAGATCAAAATTGAGCTACCAACACAATGACTACAATTGCATCTCTCCTGGATCTTCTACAAAATTCAAAATGCTATGCATTCTTGGTAGAACAACTTTGGATCCCTGTGTATGATATCCCTGAAACTAAAATGATATGTCACCTTGTCGATTCCGAATCCCCATGGTACGCTGAGTTCTTCACTTACCTCTGTGATCACACACTTCCTCCCAACCAATCAAATAACCAACGAAAAACCTTCATCTGCCAAACCGCTCGATACACCATCATTGCCAAAACCCTATATAGGCGAAGTCTTGATGGTACTCTCCTTTGATGTCTGGAACAAGATGAGATAAGAAAGGCCTTGGAAGAGGTACATGAGGGAATTTGTGGGGCTCACTCAAGCGGTCCTTCACTAGCAAATAAAATCATGCATGTTGGATACTATTGGCCCACCATGGAAAAAGACTCCTACTATTTTGTCAGAAAATGCAAGAAGTGCCAAGTTCACGGAGACTTGATACGTGCACCAGCACAGGAATTGCAACCAATCACAACACCATGGCCCTTTTTTCAATGGGGACTTGACTTTTTGGGTAAAATCTATCCATATTCATCTAACAGCCATAAATTTATCATTACCGCCACCGAATACTTCACAAAGTGGATTGAAGCCATTCCACTTACCCAAGTCACTGGTAAGCAGATCACCTCATTCATCCTTAATTACATCATCTGTCGGTATGGTGTACCCATGTCCATCATCACAGATAATGGGCTTCCTTTAAAAAATCAAGATGTTTGTGAACTCTGTGAGAAGTTTCACATCCAACACCACTTTTCCACTCCATATTACCCACAAGGCAATGGTCAAGCCAAAGCATCAAACAAGAATATATTGAGGATCCTTAAAAATATAGTCAATTATGTTGGTCGTGATTGGCACATTTGATTAAATCCAACACTATGGGCATATCGCACTAGCATTCGAACCCCTATAGGCACAACTCCCTACTCACTGGTTTATGGAGAAGAAGCCATCCTGCCTATTGAGGTTGAAATATCATCTCTACGGGTCTCTTTGCACAATATGATAGATGGTGAAGCATATCAAGTCTCTCATCTTTAGGACTCGGAACTTCTTGATGAAAGGCGACAAGCTGCATACAACCACCTAAAAGCCTATCAGCAATGCATGAGCAGAAGCTAAAATCATTGAGTCAAACCTCGTACATTTGAGGTAGGTGATCTTGTTCTCAGGGAGAATCCTCATAATCAACCAAACAAAGAACATCAAGGCAAGTTTGAATCCAACTGGTTGGGTCTATATGTTATCATTGTTGTATTTGGGTTTGGGGCACATTAGTTGGCAACTTCAGAAGGAGAACCACTAGCAGATCCAATCAACAACATGAACCTTAAACGGTTTCATACATAAGCTATACAGAGAATCAGGCTCCTCCAATATATCAGAAAATACCAAAAACATTCAAAAAAATGTCCTAAAGAAAATACAAAAATATCAAGAAAATAGTAAAGAAAAATCATGCATCCAAATGGTGAAAACCACTTCGGTGGCACCTTGGGTAAGTGCGATGGTGAAAACATGGAAAATAGGCACCATTCATAAAGGTTATGGCTCCATTATCTTTCAGACTTGTTGCGATCACATCCATTGCATCGATTCATTTGTTATTCAAACCATGGCTTGTTATTGATCTGCAATCAGGGTTAGTACTTCATGTATCCTGCATCCCATTTTCATAGCGACGTCTAAACTTGGGGCAATTCTCTTAACATACTGATGGAAGTGGATTCTACATTACTTGTGATTCATTGAATTCCTTATTCAAAATTGGCTGGAAACAATACCAAAAACATTCGTAAAAACTCAGAAAATACCAAAAACATTAAAAAACACTCACAAAATCCAAAAACATGATAAAAACATTAAAAAAAACAATAAAAAACATTGCAAATACATATAATATTATTTGTACATACGCATCACAACAGACACCAAACAAACATTTTGAACTACTCAAACAAAGACCACTTGTCAAATCAACCAACTAATCAAAACATCTACACACAACTATCTCCACAAAGATGCATCATTCCTCACAGACAAGACATGGTAACATTTTCTTTGACAAGAAAATTTGGTTTGGCTACAAATTACTTGGTTGATTTATTATTTATTTATTCATATAAGGTTCCTACGCTACTCCAGGATATCAACAAGTGATTAGAGTAGTCGGGATGGCTCCTGATATCTTTTCTTTGTTTTCTATCTGCGAATTGTTCCAATGAAGTTCTGGGGCATGTACTAATGGTGTCTACGTGGGAATTTCACTAAGCTATGTGATCATATGCAAAAATACAGTCATGGATCACTATAGCTTAGTGACTACAACATATACCTCAACCCTTTGCGCATGAACTAGAATGGAGGTTAACTTTTCCTTTTCCGTGGTGCTTGCTTACATGTGAAATGCTCAAACTTGGTTCCTGCTACCTCAGCCAAGAACGATACTACCATGCTCGATGAGGAAAATAAAGCACTATGAATACTCTATGGGTCGTCATTTTATCTCATCTGTTTATATTGCATTTTGTTGCATTGCACCCATCCATTTGCTCATTCATTGTTCATATCTATTGTTTGCATGCAAGTAATCTGGGTTTCTATGAGAAAGCACCTAATATAGTTTGTCTTGGGTAAAAAATCATGATGGAGTTCTCTGATACATCATCTCACATCTGCATTCCACATCTGTAAATTCTCACCAACTTGCATTCATATAGCATGAAAAGAATGGCATTATCCTTTAGTTACATTTAGATTCATTTAGATATTCATTTTAAGTTCGTTAATTTATTCATCACGTTAGTGCATTTAAAAACATCAAGTGCATTTGTTCTCATTTACTTGCATTTCATCATTTCATTTAGTTGCCTTACGTGCATTTAACTTCATTTAAATACCTTTCCGATAATTTCATTCATCTATCTTCATTTAGTTATCTATTAGTCATTAATGTACATGCACTTCGTCATTAAGGTACATTTGCTATCATCTAGTTGCATCTCAAAGTTAAATTCATCTCAATCATACACAATCATTCATCATCATTTAGTTGTTTAATTCATTTATCATCATTTACTTACATTTTATCAAGAACATTCATCTATCAATTTAGTGCATTCCTTTAATCATTAAATATGCATTCATTTCATTACCATTAAAGTTTCATTTAGATTCATTTAGTAGGTGAATTTTTACCCATTTAGTTTCATCTAGATTCATTAAGATGCATTCATTATCCTTTAATTGGATTAAGGTGCAGTTATTTATTATCATTTAGTGGCATTCATTTAATCATTAAAGTACATTTATTCATTAAATCATCCATCTAAGACACATACATTTAAAAGTTCATATAGGCATAACATTTGTATACACATTTATTCATCCATTTAAGTGCATTCATCTAGTTGCATACATAAATATTTGCATAAACATTTGATTCACTTAGATTCATCTTAAAAAAATGCATCATTTACTCATATCATCATCATATCATCAACATAAGAAAGTATTATCTATCACAAATATCATTATTCATTATCTCATCTCATCATTTAGCATACATCGTCATTACATCACATTAATAGCATTGAAAAAGCATCATCTATCTATTAACCTACATCCACATATCAACAAAATCATCCATAGCATGCATATAGAAATCATATCATCACCATGTACATCTCGAAAGAAAATCATGCATAGCATGTATCTAAGCATAACTCATAATCATCATCCTGCATAAAAACATACATGTCATCATATATATGCATATCATATCATCACAAAACAGGAGATCTCCTCATATATCGCAGAAAAAAGAATACATGTATTAGAGTACAATGATGTAAAAATATATTGGCTACCAAGAGCCATCCAAGTCACAGTCTAAATAACAAAGTAACAAGTGCATAGAATTTCTCAAATAGTACTCTGGCCAGATGCTACACCACCACCCCTTTCTCCTCCCCCACCCTCACCATCTCGCCGAGGAGGACCCATAACACCACCACTGCTCTAAACCCTTTGAGACCCCTCTGATCTCTCCCACCGCATTTGGGAATAGCTCAATACTCACTGACTAACTGGCACAACTTGGTCATATAATCCCTGCCAATAGTCAATCTCTCCACCTACCTGTCGCATCTCCCTCAACACTGCCTTAGTAATACCCTGTCCCTGTGCTCCCTCCAACACTCGAACTCTATTCTGCACCTCCCTCAATCTGTCCACTAGATCATCTCTCTCTCACACCACTACCCTCAACTCAGCCTCCCGTGCAAACAGTTGGACATCCCTAGTTGCAATCTCTGCCTCCCTGTCCTCTAACCGAGTTTGCAACCGTATAACCATAAAATTCTACAGATCTCCCTCTCCTCCTCCTATGACTCCCTCTCCCATCTCCATAGGCTCCGCTCCCCCACCAACATTCCTACCTCTTGCTCTAGCTTCTCCCTGTATAAGTGGACCCTATGATAGTCATAATGGTTGCCCACCTCTACCTCTCCTCTGTAATCGTCCTCCTTCACCACCTCCATGTCCAAATCCACCCCCACCTCCAAATCCACCACCTCTACCACCACCACCCCCTCCTTCGGCTCCACAAAAACCTCCTCCACCACCTCCCTATCCCCCATCTCCTCCTCCTCCACCACAATCACCATCTCCTCCTCCTCCACCCTTGCCTCCTCTCCTCCTCTGTCGTCATCTCCTGTCATCCTCAAAAGGTGGTATAGGCTCGGCAGGATCTGAAATCCGTGGAATCGAATGTATGGTACGATACTATGTGTACTCCTCTGTCACCCTTGCATCCACAATCTTTGGCCTCATCTACTCGCCTGTAATGTCCAAAACTCTGTCAGGGCCTGATCATAAGGTAACATTGGTCCCCACTGAAATCTCTCCCGCACTACCCGTGCATACTCCCCTGAACCCCTCGGCAAACCCTGCCTCCGTCCAAACTGCCTCATCACTCTCCCTAGCAACTGTCTCTCCACATAGTAGGTTGTGTGACCAATCAAAAAACATGTCACAAATACATATGGTAGCGCCTCTAAATCATCCTCCTAGGACTTGCACTCAAGAAATAGCCTCCATATGACTGTATCTAAATCATCCAAAGCCTACTGCCAAAACTCCAACTTCCACAAATGGGGCTGGCTCATCAAACCTCCAAACATATACACATAGGGCTGATCTATCTCCCTAAACCTCAAGCTGACTGACCGTGTGACTTGCAAGTGCAACCACACCCAGATATGCAACAATGTGATCCCTACCCTTAGTGATCTAGCCTCTCGATACACTATCTCATGTAAATCCCTGTATAGGTGTGCTAACACACATGGCCTCCATGTATAGAGAGTCCCCTCAATCATCATCTTCTTTATCACCTGGCCCCAACCAATGGCCAATATGTGTGAATGCCGATTGGGGCAAAGCAAACCCCCAATGATCCCTGATAACACTAATGGTAGCAGCTCATATAGTGCTGCTATATCCTCCCATGCTATAGAGCCATCCTCAACGTACACATCATCAGTAAATATCCTTTGCACAGGTGCTGTCCCCAGGTACTGATCATATGTAACAAGCTCCCCCCTAATCAGGATGTACAAAATTCTCCATACGTCCTCCAACGTCACCGTCATCTCTCCCATCGCCAAGTGAAACGTGCATGTCTCACTGTGCAATCGCTCTGCCAAGGCAGTCAGTAGACCGCAATTCGTCAGACTCACGGGTAGGTACATCATGTCATACAAGCTAGTTGCACAGACACAATCTATCTTTGCCTCCATCAGCTGCTCCCACAACTGCTGTGTGGTGGGATGCCTCTCTCGCGTCTATAAAATGGGAAGATCCTCCTACACATATCAACACACATATCAGTTGTTTTGCTACAAACTTTCTTAAGTTTCAACCTAGACTATCAACAGATACTTTCATCAAGTATCTTTGGGTCTCAACAGGTAATCGATCATGGCAAACCTAGACTATAATAGGCATTTATCACAAATGACCTAATGTCAACGAGGCTACTATGATTCCTCAAAACAACCAATCAATCCTTCAACCATAGGCATCTAGAGATATTTTCTCTAACACTGGGGCATTTTTACTACAATCGCACTACAACTTGTGCACAAAAGCGCTAACACAACAAGCGCGCTAATCCAACTACACTATAGCGCTATTACATGACAATGGTGCTACAACATCTACTCGACAGTGCTAAAATTACAAAAGTTCTATTACTATGAGACAATTGTGCTAAATGGACAATAGCGCTACAACTCCTATACAATAGTGCCACTGCGACACAGTAGCACTACTTTAGGCGACAAAAGTGCTAAAACATAGTTTTAGCGCTATTGTCTTACTTGGACTTTGACGCTTGAAAAAACATGACAAAAATGCATAAAACACAAAATTCAAGATTTGTGTACCGCTAGTCCGTAGTCCTCTGGCCGCTAGTATCAATCTCTTGAGGGGGCATACCACCCACTAAATTAACATTTATTGAGCATATTTCTTATATTTCTTCATACCTATTTTTCTTTCTTTGAAACGACACGATAAACCACACCGTCTCAAAGAGGGGCAAATGTAGTCACATAAATCTGTCCACTTATATTTACTCTTTATTTGATTATTTAATCATCAATAATTAGTTAATTAAATTAATATTTAATTAATTTCATCCTCAAACTCTTCTCCTATTAACTAAATAAATTATTCAATTTATTTAAATTAGTTCATTAAGCCACACTCTAAATCAATTGAATGAATAAATCACATTTATTTAATTTAACCCCTTTTCCTCCTTTAAATAAATAATAAAACATTTATTTAAATCCCTAAACTACTCCCCCACTTGCACTCTCCTACAAATGCAAGTTGCATCTATTTAGTTGAAATAATGAACTTTATTTTAATTAAAATCCTATTTTCTCTCACCCACCAAACCCACTAGACTCTTCTAACCTATTCTATACTCTTCTAACTCATTCTAGATTCTTCTAAACCATTCCTAATTAGCCTAATCACTTTGCATAGTTATTGTCACATTCCTAAGCAACTTGGAGTCACTTCTCAAAGCTTCAAAGTCTTTGAAAAGCATTAAAAAGATTTATGTCTTCAACAAGTTAACCCCTAAAGTCTTCCAAACCATTAATGGCTCTTACATAACAATTAATGGTTAATTCAACTTTCCCACATGGTTAGAGGCTTTCCCTCTAACTCAACCCCTATTTAACTCATGGGTCTCTTCAAGCATTTATCGCTTTGACCATGGTTATCCCCACTAACTCTTGCACAAGAGTTTGTCCATTGGATAAAGGCATTATTCATTGGATAAAAGCTTTATTCATTCAACTCAACACTAACCTTACCTCCTAAGGTAACCTTCAAGTCATTTCAAGCATTTAATGCTTCTTTCCTCTCCTCTCAAGCTATCTCATGTTGACATTTGTCATCCTAGGATTGGGTTGAAATCCCTCACATGGATCATAAACCCATCAATCCTGACCATTGTTGAGTTTACTCAATATCAACCATCCATTGCCTTGTTTTTCCTATAAATAGAGCCCATTCCTTCTTAATCTGGATCCAGAAATCTTGTATGCATCAAACTTATACCAAATTTGAGAGAGAATTTAAAAGCAATTTTCTTTGTTATTTTGGATAAAATTAACATAGATTTATTAGGCTTTTTCATATTTAGTTTGTTACATTTGCATAATTAGTCATTTTCATAATCTTGAATCTCCATAAGACATCCATAATAATGCAAAAAGCTAAGGGCTACACTCATGTGGAACTTGGAGAGAAGAGGAACAAGGGAGGAGAAACTATGAACATTTTGAAGAGCATTTGGGAGGGTTTAGTGTCTTTCCTCCATTTTTGTATGCTTTCTATAATCTGTTTGATATCTCTCTTGATATGCATTCTTAGGATTGTAGTTTCATTTCTATTTCATTTTTGATTCATACTAACAACTTTAATGTTTGAATCTTGTGTCTCTTGAGTCTTTTTTGCAGTGCATCACTGACATTTTATGATTTAATAATTACAATGCATTCTATAAACAAATAACTCCATGCTTGAACACCAAAAAGGCTTCATCCTATAGTAGATAGACTACTCTGAAATACCAAACCTTATTTGTTTTTTGTTCATTGACTAAGACTCGGGCCATAGAAACAATCCTAATAACCTCATTCATCACCTTCCATCTTGTTATCGTTTGTGGGGCTCTCCTTTTCCTTCTCATCAACTTGAATTTTCTCCTCTAGCCCTTCCTGGTGAATATATGTTGAGATCTAGTTTGGGACCACATTCTCTTCCAAATTCATGTAGTTCTATAAAAAATTTAGACTTCTGATTGTCGCTTGCCTATTTTCCTGATAATTATCCTCATCATCCATCAGAATAATTGGGAATTTTAGCACTTCTTCATTCAGTTTGTCATAGTCCTTAGGCAGAGGAATCCATAAATTATCATAATTCCTCAAAACATCATATAACCCTTCCAGTACCTATTTATTGAATACTATCTTGCATAGACTATTATCCATATCCTTGCTCATCTAATGAAATAGCCAAAAAAATTGGGGAGATGTCTGTGTTAATGCAGTACCTATGATACGTCATTAAGAAGTCCTCCCCTAGCAATGAATTCATCACATACAAAACTATTGGATGCTTAAACCTCATAATAGTGCTCAGGCTCTTGTCTCGTATTTTACCTATGAGAGACATCTTCCTTCTAGATTCCATCAATCGAATTGGAGTCTCCATTCCATTGTATGCAAATGAAAATTTACCAGAGGTATGAAGATGATCAAATTAGACTTTGGAAAGATGTTCTAGAAATTCCCAAAAAGTCTATATCAGTTTATGAAATCTCAAATCCGTCTTGAAATCTCTCTTTATTCGAGAGATATTTATGTCCTTTCCTAGCATCAATAAATGAAAACTCTCTATCATATCTTTTAATCATGATTTTCTAAGCTATCAAACTCCAAGAAGCCATCCATAATAGCTCATACCCTTCAGGATGGAAATCCTACTTTAATGATTTACTGCCAATTTGTCCTCCACCAAATTTGTTCCTTTTGTTTATTTATTCTTACTCCTCTCAAGATACACCAAACCTCCTCCTTTAATTAATGTCCATTCTTCTATCTAACCAACTTTCTAATCATTAACACTTTATTCCTCGAAGCTCATATTAGATAAATGATATCCATCCTTCCATCAACTGGTTCAAGGATAATTAAGGAGCAAAGATCCCCTTGACAAAACCATGACATCGATCCTAACAAAAACTATCCCAAGCATACTCAAGAATTTATCAAAGATTTTCCACCATTCATAAAATCACCCACTTCAAATATAAATAACTAAATTTTAAAAATTTTGTCCAACCAATTTTGAATCCTAGATTCCTCAACTAACCTTTCCTTGGCATTTATTTCTTCCACCTCTCTTTAATTCCATTAATTTTTTGCTGCATTTTTAGCCATTCTATCTACCTCAACGTTCCCTTGTCTATTGATGTGACTCATTTTAAAATCATCAAGTTTTATAATTCATTCTTGGATTGGATTCAACCATCTCACCATCAACCAATTAGGATCTAAGAATCTTCTTCCAAATGGATCTTCCTTGCTCCTATTTTAAAACCAAACTGAAGTCCAAGCAAAGTTGCACTAATTTTGGTTCACCCCAAGGAGATACACTTGGTCTAATAAACCCTTGATTCAACAAATCCTATATTGTGCCTTTAGTTCATATAACTCTATTGTGGTCATTTTATAGGGAACTTTTTATTGGGGTTCCATTCCTAGTACCAAATCAATTGAAAATTCAAACTCCCTCTTAGGTGGCAATTTTGTCAACCCTTCTAGAAACACATCCCAAAACTCCTTGAGAATAGGGTAGTCATCCAAATAGGGCTTTGTGTTTTCTAGATCACTAACATGGAGTACATAAATGGAGCAACCCTTTCTCGAGACCTTCTTGAGTTTCATAGTTGAAATTTGTCTAAGCTCAAAAGGTCTCTAAAAACCATGAATCTCTACATGATTCCCAAATTCATCCAAGGATGTTACTACCTTATCTTCACAATTGACTAGAGAGTTATTTTCAACCAATTTGATCCCTAAAATCACATCATATGACTGTAAGGGTGCAACATATAGGTTGACTTGTGTCTGAAAACTAGGAAGCTCTAACTCACAATAAGCAAGACATGAGTCTACTCTCTTTTCTGCCTTATTTCCATATTGTACTATACATGAATTACCCATATAACTAGGTCTAACAGAAAATTTAGTAGCTACTCTACAATCAACAAAACATTATATGGCTCTAGTATCATGGTATCTTTGCATTATTTATTCTTGATATCTTTGTTCCCTCAGGTGAATACATCTTTGAGCTCTTATTTCTCCTTGTCTTTTCATTCCTCATGTCCTTCCTTTGAAATTATGGCCCTTAAAAATTTTACACACAAAAAAAATCACTTTAAAATGCCTTCTATGATAAAAAATGTGAATTAATTTTCTATTTTGTTTTTAAAAAAAATGAAAAAACACATCTCTATTTATATGGAAACATTAATAAATTAAAATTAAAATTTTATCAACCCCATATTCATACAAATGTCAACAGTTAATATAAGCCATGTTCGTGTGATCACATCCATTACAAAATTATTTATGTTGGATGTGTTGGTATGAATAGGGGTTCAAGTGAATCCCCTTCGTTCGAATGGATGTTTGATCAAACCCCCTTGCTATGCATCTCTCCCCCAACCTCTATAAATTTTAGCATATTTTTGGCCTTCAAACCTTTGATTGAAGGATCAAATAATCTTGATAGCCCACAATGCAAGATGGTAGTCCTCAAAGAAATTTTTCTAATGACTATAATTTTATTACATATTTAGTTTATTTTGAACTTGTTTTTTTAATTTTACTAAACATATGTTTTCCACCAAACATCAACTTCTTTGTTCAACAAATTTAGAAAAATAGTAAACTAATTCATAAAAATTATGAAAAATATCTATTCCCTAGATATTGATGTCCTCTTTCCAACCAAAAAATACATTTGAATTTCGATCTATATAGAACAAGTTATGAATTCAAATGTACACCTATCTCTAAATTATAATTAGTTTGACTGTCAAAACTTAATAAAATAAACAGTATTCAACATATCATTATGAAACCAACTGTATGCCTTAGGTATCGATGTTACATGCATAAATTCAAAAGAATTAAGTTTTTATCATTTATAGAAAAAAAGTTGTGTTATAGAATGCACATCACTCTTTAAAAATGTTGTTTGTTGTTAAAAACTAATTATTGAATGAAATGAAAAAATTGATATAAATTGATTCAATTTTTTTTGAAAAAAACATATTTAGAATCTATAGAAAAAATATCAAAAACTACTAGTTTACATCATCTTCAAATTCCTAATGGTTTAGCAGTTATAGGTGTCAAAAAGTGAAGGTTTTTTTCAAAATGTTCATTTAAGAACCTCAAAATTGGCCAGAAGTGTAACCCACTATTGTAGAATCACCCATGATTAATTAATATAGAAACATCATGGCCATAAATCTTACTTGAAAATTGGGTAGGTGTAGCAACTACATGTATCTAGTGTTGTGGTACTCTTGGCTAATTCCTTCACCCTACTACACACTGAGGACAACTGTTGGCATATTGTTCACATCCACATACATAACATCCATCACAAGGTGCTTTGGGTCCCTCAGGTCTATCCTTTTTGTTATTGTTATTGTTGGTGGCCCTCTTGTTACTCCTATTTTGATTCCTCTCTACCCTGTCTTGAGAATTATTTCCCCTCTTCATATTTGAATTTTCTTACTATTACCACCTTGTTGGTTGTTGTTCTTGATGTCCTTATTCCCAAATTTGGCTTCATAGCTCTTATTATAGGTAACTACTTGATGAAGCCTCTATTATTTCTTAGTTTATTTCTCAAATTCATTGTCTACGGGTTAAGAATGTCCACCACTCCTCCAATTTATGGTCACAATCCCAAGATGAATTTACAGATCTTGAATTGTTCATCCATCTAGTACTATGGCACATACTTGATAAAATGGGAAACTTTTCCCAAAATTGATTCATTGACGTATTGGCTTGGGTTAAGTTCTTGAACTTGTTCATCTTCTTGTCAAAGAAGTGTTCGAGTAGCCACCTCTTCCTGAAAAAAGTTGTAGTGAAATACCCTAGCAATAACATATTATTAGCCTTCTCATTATCCCACCAAATTTTTGCATCTCCAGTAAGTTGATACAATCCCCACATCACCTTCATCTCATCAAACAAGTTTTGGAGCTCAAAATACTTCTTCACTTCAACACTCCATGCCTTAGCTCCATCTCTAATGGTTTTTCCATCAAATTTGGGTTGGGTAACTTTTTTCAAGTCCTTTCCCAACTCCATTGTAATCTTATCCCAATTGTTCTCATTGCCAACATTCTCTTGATTGCATTCAACATCTCTTTTCTCCTCAATCCTTGGGTTCTCATTCCTTTTCTCTATATTATGTTTCTGACCATCCCAAATTCCTCTAACCTCTTGCTCAAGATTATCCATCATAGCTCCTTGTTGGGTCAAGAGGTTGAGGATTTTCTCCAATCTCTCATTCTTCTCATTGTTTGGCCCATTGATAGATCCATTATGGTTGGTGTTTCTAGTATCCATTTAATTTGGTTAGGATTGTCCTACATCAAAGTCCACATTAGCATAATGGACAAAGGCCCTAGCATTAAACTTAGAGAATTGATGCCAAATGTAAGGACTCTTTCCTTTTAATTTTTATCTCACAATAAATAAATGCTCGTAAATACAATAATGTAAAAACAATATTAATAGCTCAATATTTATATCCAATGTCAAATACATATCAATAACATAGTGCTTAATCTAGGTATTAGCACGTGAGAGTGACAAAACAATATTACAAAGTTAAGGCATTGCATGCCTTATGTCCACCACAATATCATATAAGGTACAATACAAGGAACTAAATGATAGAGAAAATATACACAATAGGTCTTTGAATGCCCTCTATATCAATAGTCACCTGCTAGCTTAGGAGATGAGAACTTGGCTCAATTGCTTTTTCATCCAACCACAAAGCTTACACTCTCTCAGAATCTTTCTTGAAATGAAAGATACACATCCCTTCATGAGATGCCTAGCTAACTAAAAAAATAGGCAAGAGGGAATCCCGATGCAACCTAATATATCTACATGCATTTGTTTATGTGAAATACATGTTCTATCAAGATATGGCAGAGAAATATAATATATAATTTGCTAGGCTAATTCATCTATTCCAATGAATGCATGAATTTGATAAAAGTAATTTTAAAATAATAAAATATCCCCAAAAGAGGATTGTCTTTCTCTTTTTATCCATATTCGACCACCATTCCCAAGAACATAAACCGAGCAATACAAAAAATAGTAAACTACCTTCCTTAAAGATAACCACTCATGAAAACACACATATACTTCATTCCTTCACTTTTCATGCATATCATAGGTGTCATGCAATCATTCCTATTTCATGAAAAGATTATTTTTAATGCAATCCTATGAAATTTGAACTCTGAATAAATTATTATATATAATCATGCTAACTAAACTTAATTAACCTCCTACTAAATCATTCATTTACAATAAGTAAGAAGAAGATTTTCATAATTTTAGATAAAAAGACATATGTAAGATTAAATTGTATGTACTATATATCGATGTACTCTCATGCATAGATATTTATCATGGCAATTTTTACATCTATTGATTTTGGATTTAAAATCAGATTTTCAGTTTTGAAATAAAATCCATATTTTTTTATAATAATAATGAGAAATCAGCAAGTATAAGACATTGTAATCCTGAGTAATCATAAGATTTTATAATATATATGTATATGTGTATGTGTATGTGTATGTGTATGCATACATATATACATATATATATACATATATATACATATATACACACATATATACATATATACACATATACATACATATATATACATACACACACTTATGTACATATATGTACATATGTATATATGTGTGTGTGTGTTTGTGTATGTATGTATATATATGTATATATACATAGATATACATATATATACATACATACATATATATATATATATATATGTACATACGTACATATGTATATAGATGTATATATATGTACATACGTACATATGTATATAGATGTATATATATGTATATATATACATACATATACATATATATATACATACATACATATGTATATATATGTATATATATACATACATAGACATATATATAGATACATACATATATATGTATGTATATGTATATTTATATGTATATGTATATGTAGTATGTATGTATACATACATACATACGTACATATATACATACATACATACATACATATATATAGAGACATATATATACATGTACACACACATATGTATGTATGTATGTGTATATGTATATATATATATATATACATATATGTATACATATATGTATATATATATGTATATATATATATATAAATATAAATATATGTAAACACACCATATATATATATATGTAAACACAGATACATACACATACATATAGATATATATATACACATATACATACATATATATACATACATGTGTGTGTGTGTGTGTGAGAGAAAGAGAGAGAGAGTGAGAGAGAGAGAGAGAGAGAGAGAGAGAGAGAGAGAGAGAGTATACACTACATAAAAGAAAAAATAACATTGCAGATAAAAAGATATAAATATTGATCTATAGTGTTGGCATTATGTGAACCGGTATGAGGACATAATGACATTGTATGTTGTCATTGATGTCAATATGTTGTAGACGTGTGAACCGGTATAACACTGTGAACCGGCATTTGTGCCAAAGTGAAGTGGTGTGCTTGTTCAAGGTGAACCGACATATGGTTATGGGAACTGGCACATGGAAGCGCTGTATGACTACCGGTTGGTAGTCTCAACTTTAGGGTTTTCGGTTTAAGTGTTTCAAGCCTGTGTGGCTCAACCGGTGACTTTGTGCGATGAGTTAGCATGACAACAAAGAACAAGATCATGTTGCCACATAAGCCCTATGTACATGAAGGATCGTGCATGAAGAAGATCTTACCTATCGACCTCAAGAATATGAGAAGACTGTAAAATGGTGATAATGTGTGATGGGTTATCAGCCTCCATGGAAACAATGGAAAATGAATGATGGAGATTAATGCAGTATGCTCAACTGTCAAGATTGAACCATTTGAATTCCTTAACCTATTAGGTTTATGGTTTAGGGTTTATGCTACCGACCTAATTGTTTTCTATAAGGTCAATGTTGTGACTCTTTCTAGGGTTGTTGGCAAAAGTTGTGTGTGAGTATCCAAGAGAAGGGATGCGTGATTCTTGCCAGACCAAAAGGAGAGAAGTAATACCTATAGAGTGTAAGTGCAGAAGGAAAGGAGGAGCTTAAGTGGATCTGCATTGGCATTGAGTGTTGCTACCAAATCATTGTAATACCTATTGATCTCTAACCACCTCAACAGTTGGAAAATCCATTAACAGGGTAGCTTTAACCGGCTTGCTGAAAATCCTTTAACAGGGTAACTCTAAGCTATTGAGTTTGAAGTCCTTTAGCTATTGAGTTCTTGATATCCTCTAACAAGGTAACCTTTAACAGGGTTTAATCCTTAATCGAGTGTTGTAGCCATCCCTTAACTAGGTGATCTCTAACGGGATCGGTTCCTAGCAAAACCTATTGTAATGTCTCTAACTGGACAAGGCTCCTAACAAAGTGGACTTCCAAAGAGTTCAAAAATAGCTTGTGGGTATTCATCCCCACCGTGGTTTTTCCCAGTTGGGTTTCCACGTGAAAAATATGTATGTCATGTGTGATGCTTTTATCTTGTGATGCTTTGCTATTGTTTGTCAAGCATATGATGGTTTTGTGTTTTGTGCCTGTCAATAAAACATATTGAACTAATTGTTATTATGATCTAATGATAGATCACCTGTTTATGCATAAGGGTGAAATGGTAGTGTAGTCTCAAGTTGAGTGAAAGGCTAAGTGAGTAACCGGTTAATGCTTGTCTCAAACATTCTTAGCTTTACAGGTTGTACTATGTTTCAAACCGGTATCTCTGTCTACCAGTCTTTTGAAGTGTTTGTTGTCAAACCGGTTTAAGACTTTTTTTGCCTATACTGATTCACCCCGCCCTCTTAGTACCGGTTTGGTACTATTTGCTCATCATTAAGTTATCAATTGGTATCAGAGCATCCTCCAGGTCCTCTGTGGTATAAGCTTAACTGCTTGAGGTAAAGATCCCAATCAAATGATGAAGAGGGAAGGTCCAAAGTTTAACAGGGAAAATTTCAGTATTTGGAAAGACAGGATGAAGATATTCATCAGAAGTATGGGTGCTCAACATTGGAGCTATGTTGAGAATGTCTATGTTGCCCCTACCAGTACTCTCACCAATGACCAAAAGAGAGATACAAGAAAATGGGCAAGTCATGGAAGCCCTAATTAGTAGTTTATCTGACATTGAGTTTATTGATGTTCAGGACAAGGTAAATCCCAAAGAGGTATGGGATGCTCTTGAAAATATCTATGGTGGTGATGAACATGTAGAACAGGCTAAGGAAGAAAGCTTGAGAGGGAAGTTTGAAGATATGCAGATGATTGAAGGTGAGACCATTCAAAAGTATGGAATAAGAATCAAAACAGTTGTTGGAGATATCAAGAGTGCAGGTGGTAAAATAGAAGATTCCACTATGGTAAGCAAAGTCCTGAGATCCCTATTGCTGGCCTATGCAATAAGGGTTGCTGCTATTCAGGAGCTGAGATCAATAGACAAAACTAAGGTATCCTTGGACTCCATCATAGCAAAGTTGAAAGCCTATGAGCTAAATAGTTTTGATGGCAGTGTTCAAAAGTCTGAATCAACTTTTAAAGCCTCTGCTATACCATCCAGAAAAGGAAAAGAAGCTAGATCTAGTGGTGAACCAAGATAGAGTAGAGAAATGGATGATGAGGAGATTTTGATGGCATTTGAAGCTCATCTTGCTAGGAAAATTCCTAAAGGAACCGACAAATACAAAGGTAAGCTTCCTTTGAAATGCTTTTCTTGCAACCGGATAAGACATATTGCTATAAACTGTCCTAATGGCGACAACAAGGACAAACCAGAAATGTTCAAGAAATTCAAAGGAGGAAACTAAAGAAACTATTTTGTGGCAGTTGATGAAGGTGTCATAGATGAAGAGTAAGAGGATGAAGAAAATGAAGATATTGTGTTTGTTGCTGTCCAAGAAGGCTCTTGTCTCTCGGTTTGATGATTCCAATGAGTGGATCATTGACAGTGGCTGCTCTCACCATATGACTGGTGACCGGAGCAAGTTTCTATCCTTGGAGGAGTATGCTGGTGGTGTGGTTCGCTTCAGCAATGATGCACCATGCATGGTCAAAGGTAGAGGGTCCATCTCTCTGAATGGAAAGAGTAGTGCTGACAATGTGTACTGGGTTGATGGTCTTAGACACAACCTTCTGAGTGTTGCCCAGCTGAATGACAGTGGCCTTACTCTGGAATTCAAGAATGGAGTTTGCAGAATCAAATGAAAAGATGGTGAATTGGTGGCCACCGGCATGCAGACCAAAGGTAACCTATTTCATCTGAATGCAAATATAATTACATGTCTTATGGCTAAATTTGATGATAGCTGGATATGGCATAGGAGACTCTGCCATGTAAACTTTGATAACATTGTAAAGGCCAGTAAGATCAAGGTAGTTAGAGGGTTGCCGGTGTTAAGCAAACCAGATAATACCTTGTGCAGAGAGTGTCAATTGGGTAAAATGTCTTCCTCAACCTTTAAAGGTAAATATTTCACTAGTGACAACTTGCTTGATCTTGTGCATACTGATTTGTGTGGTCCTATGAAAACTAGAAGTGTGCAGGGTGATAGGTACTTCATGATTCTCACTGATGACTACTCAAGAATGATGTGGGTCACATTCTTGAAAGACAAGTCTGAAGCCTTTGTAAAATTTAAAGCTTTCAGAGCATTAGTGGAGAAGGAAAGCGGTAAAAGGATCAAGTGCCTGAGAACTGATCAAGGAGGGGAATTCACTTCTGGTGAATTCAACAAGTACTGTGAAGAACATGGCATCAAGAGGCAATTTTCTGCCCCCCGGACTCCACAGTAGAATGGCTTAGCAAAGAGGAATAACTGGACTGTGGTTGAAGTAGCTAGAACCATGTTGATTCAAGGAAAGGTAGCTCATACCTTTTGGAGAGAAGCGGTGAGCACTGCAGTCTACACAATGAACCGGGTACTCATCAAGAAAGGTAAGGATAAAACTCCTTATGAGTATTGGACCGGTAAGACACCTGTGGTTAGCTACTTTAGAATGTTTGGTAGCAAAAGTTACATCAAGAGAAGTGAACACCAGAGAAAATTTGATGCGAAATGTGATGAGGGAATATTCCTAGGATATTTCACCAAGAGCAAAGCTCTCAAGTGTTTCAACAATAGGACTCAGAGAATTGTGGAAAGCATCAGTGTAAGAGTTGATGAAACCTCTGAGAAAACTGAGGAAATCAGTTGCAACCTTCTAGGAACCAGTTGTCAGTCAACCGAGTACGAGTAACATTATTCCTACACCGACAGATGTAGATGCTGATACTGATGGAGATGAGGATGAAGAAGAAAAGCAAGAGGAATCTATCAAGACCATTCCTTAGTATGTCAAGATGAATCATGATCCTAAGCAGATCATAGGAGATAAGGATGCATGAATCCTTACAAGAAGAAAAGTCAGAGAAAACTCATGCATGATCTCTGAATTCGAGCCTAAAACATTCAAAGAGGCACATAAGGATGAAGACTGGATCAAGGCAATGGAAGAGGAACTTGACCAGATAGAGAAAAATGGTACATGGTCCTTGGTACCCAGACCAAAGCACAAAAATGTCATTGGTACCAAATGGGTCTTTAGAAATAAGCTAAATGAGGATGGCACAGTGATTAGAAACAAAGCCAGACTGGTGTGCAAAGGATATGCTCAAGAAGAAGGAGAAGACTATGGTGAAACCTTTGCTCCTGTAGCCAGATTGGAAGGAGTTTGTATGGTTCTAGAATATGCATCTTTTAAAGGCTTCAAAGTATATCAAATGGATGTAAAATATGCATTCCTAAATGGTGTACTTGAAGAGGAAATGTATATAGAGCAACCAGATGGTTTTTCTCTATCTAAAGACAGTGACATGGTGTGTAGGCTACATAAAGCCTTATATGGTCTAAAACAGGCACCTAGAGCATGGTATGAACGCCTGCATTCCCATCTTGTGAAGATTGGATTTGAGAGAACAAGTGAAGATAACAATATCTACTTCAAGTCTGTAGGAGATCAGATCCTAATCTGTGAGGTATTTGTTGATGACATTATCTTTTGTGGAGATGACAAGATGAGTCATGAGTTTGCAAATGAGATGAAGAAAGAGTTTGAGATGTCACTCATAGGGGAGATTAAGTTCTTCATTGGACTGAAGATCTAGCAGATGAGAGATGGAATCTTTATCACTCAGTCCAAGTATGTCAAAGAGGTGTTGAAGACCTTTGGCATGGAAGATAGCAAACTGGTTGGTACATCGATGGTGACCGATTCTAAATTATCCAAAGAGGATGACTCAACATTGGTTGATGAGAAGGAATACTGATCAATGATTGGTAAATTGCATTATGTAGTGCATAGCAGACTAGATATTGCACATGCAGTTGGCATTACTACAAGGTTCCAGAAAAGTCCAAGAGAATCCCACTTGGTTGCACTCAAGCGGATTCTTAGGTATCTAAAGGGAACTGTTGACTATGGATTGTGGTATCCATATAGCAAGGATTTCAACTTGAAAGTGTTCACAGATGCTGATTGGGTTGGTAATGTAGATGATCGGAAGAGAACAACCGATGGTTCATTCTTCCTTGGTGGTAGACTGGTCTCCTGGATGAGTAAAAATCAGCGTTGTATTTCTCAGTCTATAGCGGAAGCAGAGTATGTTGCGGTTTTCATGAACTACACTCGGACAATTTGGATGAAGCATGTATTGAATGTCTTCAAAGTTCCTGTATCTGAACTGGTAAGTATATTTTGTGACAATACTAGTGCAATTAATATCTCCAAGAATCTGGTTTTACATTCTAGAACCAAGCACTTTGAGCTTAAGTATCATTTCTTGAGGGAAAAGGTTCAGAACAAAGAGATTGCACTAGAGCATGTGTCCAGTAAGGAGCAGTTAGTAGACATATTCACCAAGCCTCTCCCAAAGACTATATTTACATACTTAAGAGGTGAATTAGGGGTACTGCCCCTTCAAGAGGTGAACTAAAAGCATATGCTCCACATCAGTCAGGTATTGCATAGTCAAATTTATTTTGGATTGATGTGTTGAAGGATGCTACTCCTCAGGGGGAGAAGCATAATGGAACAAGGAAGCTTGTGCCTCCACTTTGGCATTGTTGTCAAAGGGGGAGAAGATGTGAAGCGGAGAAGATATCTGCAGAAATTTGGGGAGAAGAAGTGAAGCGGAAAGATATCTTTGTATATTGCCATCAATGCCAAAGGGGGAGATTGTTGGCATTATGTGAACTAGTATGAGGACATAATGACATTGTATGTTGTCATTGATGTCAATATGTTGTAGAGGTGTGAACCAGTATAACACTGTGAACCGACATTTGTGCCAAAGTGAAGCGATGTGCTTGTTCAAGGTTAACCGACATATGGTTATGGGAACTGGCACATGGAAGCGTTGTATGACTACTAGTTCGTAGTCTTAACTTTAGGGTTTCCAGTTTAAGTGTTTCAAGCCTATGTGGCTCAACCGGTGACTTTGTGCAATGAGTTAGCATGACAACAAAGAACAAGATCATGTTGCCACGTAAGCCCTGTGTACATGAAGGATCGTGCATGAAGAAGATCTTGCCTATCTACCTTGGGAATATGAGAAGACTGTAAAACGGTGATAACGTGTGATGGTTTATCAGCCGCCATGTAAATGATGGAAAACGAATGATGGAGATTAATGCAGTATGCTCAACGGTCAGGATTGAACCGTTTGAATTCCTTAACCTATTAGGTTTAGGGTTTAGGGTTTATGCTACCGACCTAACTATTTTCTATAAGGTCGATGTTGTGACTCTTTCTAGGGTTGTTGGCAAAAGTTGTGTGTGAGTATCCAAGAGAAGGGATACTTGATTCTTGCCAGACCAAAAGGAGAGAAGTAATACCTACAAAGTGTAAGTGTAGAAGGAAAGGAGGAGCTTAAGTGGATCTACATTAGCATTGAGTGTTGTTACCAAATCATTGTAATACCTATTGATCTCTAACCACCTCAACAATTGGCAAATCCCTTAATAGGGTTGCTTTAACCGGCTTGCTGAAAATCCTTTAACAAGGTAACTCTAAGCTACTGAGTTTGAAGTCCTTTAGCTATTGAGTTCTTGAAATCCTCTAACAAGGTAACCTTTAACAGGGTTCAACCCTTAATTGGGTATTGTAGCCATCCCTTAAATAGGTGATCTCTAACGGGATCAGTTCCTAGCAGAACCTATTGTAATGTCTCTAACTGGACAAGGCTCCTAACAGAGTGGACTTCCAAAGAGTTTAAAAATAGCTTGTGGGTATTCATCCCCACCGTGGTTTTTCTCAGTTAGGTTTCCACGTGAAAAATATGTGTCATGTGTGATGCTTTTATCTTGTGATGCTTTGCTATTGTTTATCAAGCATATGATGGTTCTGTGTTTTACGTCTGTCAATAAAACATGTTGAACTAACTATTATTATGATCTGATGATAGATCACCTATTTATGCATAAGGGTGAAATGGTAGTGTAGTCTCAAGTTGAGGGAAAGGCTAAGTGAGTAACTGGTTAATGCTTGTCTCAAACATTCTTAGCTTTACCGGTTGCACTCTGTTTCAAACCAATATCTGTGTCTGCCAGTCTTTTGAAGTGTTTGCTGTCAAACCGATTTAAGACTTTTTTTGCCTATATTGATTCACCCCCCCCTCTCAGTGCCAGTTTGGTACTATTTACTCATCATTAAGTTATCATATAGCACACATATCTATTGATTTTGTGTAAAGAAATTAAAAAGAAATCAATGATAGATCAACCTACTGTAACCCAATAATCTATGTGCTTCAGATTTGGTAATGACCCAATTTGAACTACTCTCAATTCCACACAACCTCCAAAACTTTTGTTCTAGTTCTCTATTGCCAACTCTTCTATTGTTGCTCAAAAGTATTCACTAATCCTCAATAATGTTGTATAAAATTACCAATATATTAAAAACTATGTCTCTCAAAGGAAGTTCGACCTCCATTTATAGAGGTAGCCACTGCTATTTTTTTTAACCTTCCCAAAATAATTTGAAGTTCACACTCTTTACATACCGGTCTGCCACATTAACTCCTATTAATATATTCTTTATGTTCATTTTTTTTTAAATTGTTTTATTTTAACTCTACTATCATTTTTTTTTGCCACTTGAATACATTACATGGTCTTTATCTTTTTTTCTTTTCTTTTTGTAAGTCCATTCCATACCTTTCAAAATAGTAAGTCAATATTCTGTTATTACATTTTGCCCCCAATTTATTGCTATGCATATCTCTAATTGATCTTGCAAAACCGTCATAAGCTTAAATTATCATACTTTTTCCTTTGTTCACTTAATTTACCATTACATTTTAATTTTTCATAGATGCATATCGTGCTAAGTAAAAGGCTTATAATAATAAAGATTTCATAACACCATTGTGCATCATGTTCAAACATATATGTAACCATGAAATTTAAAATGCACAAACATCATGAATGCAATATAAATATCCTACATGAGTGTGTGCATATACACCAGGTAATATCATGTATATTGTTTCCAAATGGCTAGGGCACCTCTACCTTAGTCAAGTTCTCATCTTTGATGATACCTGCACTCACTTGTACTTAGATACACATCAATAGGCTAGTCCCATAATTCATAGTCAAAGCACACTTAAGATAAAACTCATAATCATAACATAATTTAATTAACGTAATTTTAATTTCAACTTCATTTCTATCCATTTGAAATTAACCATCTAATTTACCAATCACACACATATAAGAAACCACTTAATCAAACACATAAAATGATGTCCAAGAGTCTCATCAAATATATCGAGAATAATAAAGGTAGCAAAGATCAAGATGTGGTATCCTTCCCCACTTGGAAGAGATATCATCTCGATGTCTTATTACACACATACTGAAATAATCAAAGTAATAGAGTAATGAAAAAAATGCATCACACATAGGCAAAAACAAAGTATCAATCAAGTTTCTTAAATAAAGTATCTCAACAAGAAACAATGAATCCAACACTAAGCCCTCATTTGAGGAAAAGCATGATCTATCTCCTTAGTATTTTCCCATGTGGCATCCATAGAATATTGGTCCCATTGGATACTGTACCAAACAATATCTTTTTTATGCAACTTTATGTTGTGGTGATCTAGAATTAGAACGTGCTCCACCAAAACCACTTATGGATCCTAACATTGTAAGACATGCAAATCAATTATATGAAAAAGTATTGGGATGATATGTCTTAAGAAAAGACACATGGAACACATCATGGATACAAGCATGAGTATGTGGTAAAGCAAGTCTATATGGTAGTTAGTTGATCACTTAAAACATATCAAACAAACCCGCAAATCTTGGGGTAAGCTTGGATGATTTTACAAATGATATTGAACTCTTATGAGGATTTACCCTCAAAAACACTTTGGCTCCCACTAAAAATTGTATAAAAGTCTTGTTCCTACCTATATATCTCTTATGTCTATATGTTGCCTCCTTCAACCTTTTCTTGATCAATCTCATTTGATCCTCCATCTCCTTAAGCATATATGGACTAATCACAATCGTTTCTTCTACCTTATCTCAGCGGATGGGTGTATGAGACTTCTACCCATAAAGATCTTCAAATGGTGCCATACCCAAAGATGCATGGTAAGAGTTATTAAATGCAAACTCCACCAATGTAAGATACTATTTCCCCTTGTACTATTGGTCTATACAATACATTCTAAAGAGGACTTCTAGCACCTATTTAACTCTCTTTGTTTTCCCATCTATCTAAGGGTGATATGATGTATTGAAATTCAACCTTGTTCCTAAACTTGTATTCAAAGCCATCCAAAACCTAGAACTCATGTGAGTGTCAGGATCTAAGATGATCATCTTTATCACCCATGCAACTGAACGATCTCTTGGAAAAACTTCTTAGCTAAAGATGAGGATTTATCTTTAAGATTCCCTAGTACAAAATATGAAACCTTGGTCAATTTATTCACCGCAACCAAGATAACATCATGCTTATTATTTGAAATAGGAAACCCCTAGATAAAGTCCATATTAATTACTTTCCATTTATACTTAGGTATGCCATGAGAATATAAAATCCTTGCTAGATACACATACTTGGCCTTGACTTGCTGGCATAGCTCCAAGCATCGAGCCACAAATTCAATGACATCCTTCTTCATTCTTGGCCAAAATTATAAAGATCTCAAATCTACAACCATCTTGGTCACTAATGGGTAGCCTTAATAAGGTGTGTTGTGGATTTCCTCTAAGATCAGCTTCCTTAAATCTCCTAAGTCTGGAATGTACATCCTCCCTTGGTTCCTCAATAATTCATTTGGATCAAACATATGACCATCGAGTCAACGGTCTGTGGAATTCTTCTCTAAAGCTTGTTTCACTCTAGATTAATGCTCATCTATTGTTATATTCTGAATTAGTTGTTGCCTCAAATCATACCTGGTTGTAACCATGGTTGCTAGGTGCCTTCTTTGACCAAGAGCATCTGCTACTCTACTCTCCTTACCCTTGATATATTCAATCCCAAAGTCATTTTCATTGAGAAACTCAAGCCATCTTCTTTCACAAGCATTGAGATTAGGTTGAGTAAATATATACATGAGTCCTAGGTGGTCTATCTTCAACTCAAATGGCTTACCCAAAAGGTAGTGTCTCTACATCTAAAATGCATGACCTATAGTTGCTTACTCTAGTTCTTGTGATGTATAGTTCAGTTACTCATATTGCTTCAAATTTGTAGAGTCATAAGCAACCACTTGCTCATTTTGCTCAAGTACTCCTATACCTTCACCTAATGCATCGGTTATCACTGTGAAATGCCCATTAGGATCAGGTATAGTCAAGATAGGAGCTAACATGAGCTTCTTCTTTAAATATTGAAAAAATTGCTCACACTTCTCATTTGACTTAAATCTCTTCCCTTTCTTTTGGAGTGAAGTGATAGGTGTTGCTATTATGAGGAACCCTTCCACAAACTTTTTTTAATAACCTACAAGTTCCATGAAATGATGTACTTCATTCATACTTTGTGGTATAGGTCACTCCACAATTGCCTTAATCTTTTCTAGATCAACTATAATGCCTTCTACTAAAATGATATGGCCTAAGTAGAGCACCTTGTCCTGGTCGAAGGTACACTTGGATGTCTTACCCAAAAAAAAATCTCCCTCAAGTGCTATAAATCTCTCAAGTGTTTATCATGCTCCTCAACTAATTTAGAATAAATCAAGATTTCATCCATGAATATGTTATTCATTAGGTTCATGAAAGCTGCTAGAGTATTAGTTAACACGAATGGTACCACTATGAATTCGTAGTGACCATAGCGAGTCTTGAAAGCTGTCTTTGAGATGTCCTCATCCTTGATCCTCAAATGATAATGGCCATATCTAAGGTCTATCTTGGATAATATTGTAACCCCCTTCATCTAATCACAAAGCTCATATATCCTTGGGAGTGGGTACTTTCTCTTTAAAGTTGCCTTATTCAACATCCTATAGTCAACACACAAATGCAAGGTCCCATCAATTTTCTTCACAAATATTACTGGTGCACCCGAAGGAGATACATTAGGTCAAATAAACCCTTTCTTCAACAACTCCTGCAATTGTTCTTTTTGTTCATATAACTTTGTTGTGGTCATCCTATAGGGAGATTTTTATTGGGGTTATGTTCCTAGTAGAAAATTAATTGAAAAGTCAAACTCCCTCTTAGGTGGCGATTCTGTAAACTATTTTGGAAACACATCCTAAAACTTATTGAGATTAAGGTAGTCAGCCAAATAGGGCCTCGTGTTGTTTTGGATCACTAACATGGACTGTATAAATGAAGCAACCCATCCTTGAGGACTTCTTGAGTTGCATAGCTGAAATTTGTCTAAGCTTAAGAGGTCTCTAAAAACCATGAATTCCCAAAGTTATCCAAGCATGCTACTACCTTATTTTCACAATTGACTAGAGACTTGTGTTCAACCAACCAATTGTACCCTAAAATCACATCATATTATCCTAAGAATTTAACATATAGGTTGACTTGTGTTTGAAAACTAGGAAGCTCTAACTCACCGCAAACAAGACATGAGTCTACCCTCTTTTCTGCTCAATTTCCATATTGTACCTGCTGGAATACAAGGAATCCAAGAACATTGAGAGGGGGGGATGAATCAGTGTTCTACCGGTAATATAAGATTTTACCTTATTACAACATACACATATAAACTGGTAAATAAAGAAACATATAACATGAAGTAAATAAACCAGCCACATGAATGAATACCATAACACACTGAATTTTATATGTTGAAAACCTCAAAGAGGAAAAACCATGGTGGGATTTGTGACCCACAATATCAATTCACTAGCCATATGAAAGATATTACATAGCATGGGGGCCTGCACATGCAGGAAGGCACACTGCTTAGAGCACACTGCTCAACACAAAAGAGTCTCACTGACTACAAGCTTTTGCTGAGATAAAATAGTAATGGTGAACTCACAAAATGCATCTGCAATGCCAAAAAGAGTTCCGGTTATAGATTTGTTCTGTACCAGTTCATAAAACCCTAAACCCTTTTTACTAGTATCTCCTTTCTTCCAAGAATGATTTAAAAACCATCTACTGATCATTGCATGATATTAATTTTGCATAAAAATGATCTACATACATATCCTTCGCATCACACTATTCTACTTCCTTGTCTTATATCAAAATGACCTAATAAATTGACTTATATACCCTTTACAAACAATATACCTTATGTTGGCTTACAATATATTACAAAAGATATTCAATGTCAGCTCTATACAATAATTACAAAATGATTTTACAAATAAAACCTTTCGAATCCCAAACTGATGTCGGCTTCACTGAAGTCCTGGATGTTGGTGTTGGTCCTGGTGATGACCCTGATTACTCCAATACTAGTATCTACCGGTGTATGCCTCCAATGTTGGTATTTTCCTTCTAGAGAATCTTTTTTCCATAAATGACAACATATGAATCTAGTGAGTATCAATTGACAACAATATTCCCCTTTGGCATTGATTGCAACACTCATGTGAAAAATGGATTCCCTACCGGTTCTACCAAAACATGCTCCCCCTGAGCTGATTGACTATGTTTGCAATATACTCTTTGTCAGATATCCCCCCTAGGATTATATACATATTTTCCACACACATATACTCCCCCTTTGACATCAATGCCAAAGATTGGTGAAACAATTGAAAAAATTGTTATAGATTACTTTATCAGAGCTTGACCAATTTCAAGATTTTTGGATAAGCTTTCTCTAGCAACTGTATATAGGTATCCCAGTCGGTTTTGAATGTTTCAGATATGGATACAAGTCCAGTTAGTAAATGTGCAAGTTATTGTTTCTCAGTGACTTCTGTCAGTGTGTTCTTCTCAAGCATATCCATGAATTCCCTCTTATGTACACTAAGTGAATCCAATCTTGGACTCACCAAACCTTTGAGACTCTTTGCTCTCTGAATGATCTTGTCTCTTTCCTTTTCAAAAGCAAAAATTTGGTTCTCCAAAGTCAAAATTTGTCCATGAATAGATGTTGTAAGTGAAGTTAGTCCATCAAAAGAATTAGCAATAATAGCAATCTTTTCTTGTAACTCCTTTATCCTCTTATCTACATTTTTCGTAAGAATCTCTATATTACAACAGACCCTGTAGATGTTAGTACATTGTTTCAAAGAATTTTGAATAAGTATAAGTTTCTCTCCAATCTTCCTTTTCTTTGTCTCAATAATCTGGCCAAAAGTGGCTTTCTTAGCCAAAGTAAATCTTTCAAGTGCTTGTCGGTCAGAAATCTATTGTAAAGATTGAAAGTTGTTAGAGATTTGCTCTGTCAATACCTTAGCTTGTCGGAAGGGCTTTCTTCATTTTCAATCATACATTCAGGAATCAATCTGTGCAAAACTATTATTGATTGATCTATTATTTGTTTGTCTATAGATCCCTCCTTCATTAGCTTTTGAGCAGCCATCATCATTAGCTCTGTGGGACTCATCTCTATGATTGATTTCTTCTCAACTTGAGAAGTGTCAATTGTCAAAAAATTTGTTGAGGAATCAACTGTCGGTTAAGTCTCCTTTTCCTTTTCTTTCTTTTCCTTATCCTCTCCTGGTGTATCCCTTTTCTCATCCTCTTTTGCATCGGTGGCTTCGCCATTTGGTACAATATCTATTACTATCGATGGATCATTATCCATAATATTATATGTATCCTGTATATTATCTTGCTTAGACTGTACAAATATTGTCTTTGTCTGTATAGTCTGTACACTCTCATCAATTTTAAGTTTATCTACCGGTTCATTCAAAATTTGATCTAAGCTTCCCAAAATTTCTTTTCCTTTGGATCTATTCAGAATGGTGGAAGTTGTTGCCTTAGCAAATTCTTCTTGAGAAGTAAGGAAATTAGGATTCTTTTGGAAGAATTTAGCCCAACCATCTCTGGTCTCATTTATTATTTCATTGACTCTACCCATCATTAAGCTTATTTGTCGGGGTTTGCTGCTAAAGATTGTTCTATTTGCAAATTCTATACATCTTTTCATTTCCTCATTATTTATAGTACCACAAATGCCTAAAAGTTCAACTTCTTTAATCTCTTCGTCCCTCTTGATTGCATCTAATATCCTTGCATCTAACTTATTATACAATGATAAAGGAATTTCCTTCAAAATCTCTACCAAAGTCTTCTTATAGATGTCTAAATGTAACAAAATTGCTTCTTCTATTTCATCTTGTTCATTGTCATCTAAATGCGCATATAAATTTGACACATTCTTCAAAATTCCATCTTTAGTTACCTCATCTATTAATTCTGCACAAGTCATATTACTAGATTTAGTTGCATCATCACTCTTACTCTTCTTCTTGTTGGGGGTTGCAGGAGCAGACGTAGAAGACTTCCTCTTCTGAGTAGGTTTCCTTGCCAGAGGTGTGGATGTTGTTGTTACATTTCTTACTAGCTTCCTTCTTGGCTCCACCTTCTTCTCTTCTATCGGAGGCTTGTCAACTTTCTTCCTTTGTACCCTTCTAAATGCAAGAGGTTGATTATCCTCTACATCAGAGTCAAAAGTGATAGGAGATATGAAAGTTGCTTACCTTTGGAGCACTAGCCATTGTCAGTTGCTCTACCGGTTTAGATCCAAAACCTAGTTTTGTATCTATCCTATGAATTACATTTTGAATGAAGGCAGACATTTTGTCTATATTCTTTTCCCTCCTTTTCTTATTGAAGTCAATTTTAACTTCAAGAGCCTTCTCCTCAGCAGTACCAAAGTGTTCAGCCATATCATCCAAAGGAGTATCAATCAACATTTTAGTATATAGTTCTAGAATGTTGTCATCAACTTCATACCCCAATTCAGTGACCTATATTGTTCTAGGTTCCACCACTTCCATGAGAGTCTCATTTGTTTTTACCATGAAGCAAATTTCAGTGGAGTATTTCTCCACAATGTGTTTGGAGATTCTCTCCTTCAGTCTCATGTTCTCTTGAAAAGTTTTAAAGAAGCCCCATAACTTCTCATCCCTTTTGCTGCCAAGACCGGTGATTGCATCTTTAATCTGCATGCCTATCGGTATGTCATGAGCCCATCATTTCTTTCCCAAACCTGGTAGCTCATTCATGAAATACAACATTAAGCAGACAATAAGATTGCCAAACCGGAATGTTCCTTTCTTAACACCTTTGATTTTTTCAAGATTTATCATTAATTTACTTCTTAACCATTCACACAAATCATACTTTCCATTATTATTTATCATTTGATATGCAACATGGATACAAGAATTGGCAACAGAGTTTAATCGACTTGATTGTGTTACCTTGTAGCCAATGAGCATGCTGGCAAATTTCACATCTGTATCTTTAATGGTGTTGACCCTGATTGACCTTCAATCATGGGTTGCATTGGTGAGCTTTTCAACCTAAGTGTTGGAGATCTTCTTCCCTGGTTCCTGCCCGACTTTGGGTAAGCTGGTGACCACCTGAATTGCTTCTTTGGTGATCATGTGAGGTCAATCCAGCAAGATTAATCATTATGGACCCAACTCAGAACATATCTAATCATTTCGTCCTTGAATTCCATTATATATAGGATTCTGGTTAACCCTAGGTCTTCAATGATTTGATATTCTGGCTTGATTGTTCCGGAGCTTCCTAGTATCATAGATTGATACAGTCCCTTGATTTCCTCACTGCCTAAATCCTCCAAAATATAGTGAATATAAGCCCTGACATCTTCCATATAAACTACGCCATCGGGGAACCCTCGAGAATGCACCAGTAGAGTCTTCTTTCATTCAAATTTGAGGAATTTCCTTGAAAATAGGTCTAAGCCTATTCTTAACCTCAACAACAGTGGGATTCACAATGAAAGTAGGAGCAGATGATGATCTGGATGCTATTTCAAAGAAATACCTGGATAACAATCGACGGTTTAAAGATCTTGATCAGTTCTCTGATAGCTGCTGGAAATCCTTTAGAATGCCTTTGCTTTCTCTTGATCGCCTATGATTCACCTTTTCTTCACTCTAGTTTGCTCGAGTGCTGGGTGAGTGAATATGAGTCCATTTTCCCTTTTTATCAGCAAGTAAACCCTAATCCTTCACTACCATAAATGCTTAGTGGTGTGCCCTACCAAATGCCGGTTTCACAGTTTTATGTTGGATAAACCTCCATCAATGATCAATACCACTCTCTAAATCTCTTTACAGATCTCTTCCGAGGAATATGCAATATTTGCAATGAATTTGCCAACCTCTAAGGCGTATGCCTTAGTTACCAGTTAAATTTGCTGCCGGTGTAGGAATGCTCTGTTCTACCAGTGGAGTTACTAGTGCAGTTACCGGTGTAGTTGCATCTCCACTTGGTTCTTCAGACTTTCTAACCCATCTCTTGGTGTGATCTTGTTTTAATTCATCTACCTTCTTCTTTCCTTTCTCATTTTCTTTGTCATTGCTAACCAGTTTAGTCTTGCTTCTACAGTACTTAGCAATATGACCTATTTTGTTGCATGCATAACATTTAACATTGTTCTTTTGAATTTCTTTGAGATATCCGATGTCATTCCTTGTCCTACATTGATTATCCAAATGTCCAAACTTTCCACATGCATGACACTTAACATTCATTCTGCAATCTTCTGACTTATGACCATATTTCTTGCAATTTGTGCATTGACCGGACTGAATTGTAGTTTTGATTTTCTCTATTTCTACATTGTTTATCCATATGCCCAAATTTATTACAAACAAAACATCTACCATTGAATTTTAAAGCATTAGATTGCCTTACAGGTTTCCTCTAGTCTGATGAGTTCTGCATACTGGTTGTCTGATCTTCATTTGTAGTATCGGAGCTTTCGCCTTGTACAAATCCATGTCCTCTAGAATTTTCACTCTGCCTTTGTCTTTTCAATAAATCATCCAATTATGCAGCACTAATCCTGAATTTTTATTTACACTCACTTGTAGTAGTCAAATAATCTCTCAGAGTCATTATTGGTCTTTCAAGCTCTTGTTCATTATTTCGGGATTGTACCAAATCAATTCTCAACATATCATTCTCATGAGCCAATCTGCCACATTCTTCAAATTTTTTCTTCAGAGATACAACAAGATTTTCTTCCTTCTTCTTTTTGTCCTCAATATATTTTGACATCCTCATAGTCAGGTCTTGCATTTCATTCTTCATGAGCATGTTTTGTTGACTCGGCTTCTAACATTGTTCCTTAAGTGCATTTTTCTCTTCATCATCCTGGTTTTACAAAAGTTCTTTCCTCTTAGCTTGAGCTGATGATAGCTTTTCTTTTAGAACAAGAATGAATTCATTAGCAGAATTCAATTCATCTTGCAATTTTAAGCTCTTCAACCTTTCAACATCATAATCCTTAAGTGTCATCTCAAGTTGCTTCTCCATAGCCATATACAATGATTCCGATTTCAGGATCTTCCTCAAGCTATTAAACTTCCTCCAAGGCACCAGGCTCTGATACCAATTGTTGGAATACAAGGAATCCAAGAGCACTGAGAGGGGGGGTGAATCAGTGTTCTGTCGGTAATATAAGATTTTATCTTATTACAAAATACACATATAAACTGGTAAATGAAGAAACATATAACATGAAGTGAATAAAGTAGCCAGATGAATGAAAACCATAACACACTGATTTTTATACATGGAAAACCTCAAAGAGGAAAAACCACGGTGGGATTTGTGACCCACAATATCAGTTCACTAGCCATATGAAAGATATTACATAGCATTGGGGCCTGCACATGCAGGAAGGCATACTGCTCAACACAAAAGAGTCTCACTGACTACAAGCTTCTGCTGAGAAAAAATAGTAATGGTGAACCCACAAAATGCATTTGCAATGCCAAAAAGAGTTCTGGTTATAGCTCTATTCTGTACCGGTTCATAAAACCCTAAACCCTTTTTATCGGTATCTCCTTTCCTCCAATAATGATTTACAAACCATCTATTGATCATTGCATGATATTAATTTTGCATACAAATGATCTACATACATATCCTTCGCATCACACTATTATACTTCCTTGTCCTATATCAAAATGACCTAATAAACTGACTTGTATACCCTTTACAAACAATATGCCTTATGTCGGCTTACAATGCATTACAAAAGATATTCAATGTCGGCTCTATACAATAATTATAGAATTATTTTACAAATAAAACCTTTTGGATCCCAAACTGATGTCGGCTTCACTGAAGTGTTGGATGCTAGTGTTGGTGTCAGTGATGACCTTGATTACTCCAATGCAGGTATCTACTGGTGTATGCCTCCAATGTTGGTATCTGCCTTCTAGAGAATCTTGTTGCCAAGAATGACAACATATGAATCCAATGAGTGTCAATTGCCAACACTACCATTCGTGAATTATTCATATAACTAGGTCTAACAAGTAATTTAGCAGCTACTCTAGGAACAACAAAACATTATCTGGCTCTAATATCAATTAATATAGAAATATCATGGCTATAAATCTTCACTAAAAATTGGATAGGTGTAGCTTGGAACTCAGCCTAGGAGTTGTCTATAGTTGCATGTATCTGGTGTTGTGGTACTCCTGGCTGATTCCTTCGGCCTACTACACACTAAGGACAATTTTTGGCATAGTGTTCACTTTGACATACATAACATCCATCATGATATGCTATGTGTCCCTCAGGTCTATCCTTTCTATTAGTGTTATATTTGTTGGCCCTCTTGTTACTCCCACTTTGATCCCCCTCTAACCTATCTTGAGAATTATTTCTCATCTTCATATTTTGGATTTGTGATACCCCACTTGTAGATGATTATAGATACTTCATACTTGATGCTACTTGAGACACTCAACTTCCTTTCAATGATACATGCATTTGGTTTGTGATTAAATTTTTATTATGATTATGTTGGACATGTAGGTTAGTCTAACTATTCTTCTAGAATCTTATATACTTGAAGTGAAGATAAAAATACAATGTGGCTTAATTTCTACACAATATTATACTATATTGAGTAAATTTTTTTCAAAATTGATAGAGTATAGTGATTTATCTATAGTGAATAAAGAGAATGGAGATCCGTTGGGTTATATGACATTTATAGGTATATGTTTCTTTTACTACGATATTATGTTGTGCTAAAAATTGAGACTGAGTGTGATATGATCTTAGACATGGAGGAATCAATTGGTAGGAAAGAAACATCATGGTAATGAGGTAAACTGGTCGCTTACTTCAGCTTGGTTTATTATTTTGAAAGAATATTAAGACTAGGAGTCAAGCTTTACCTTCATTGATTACAATCGATTCAATATTATGGAGATAATGTTTTGGTTCCTCAGGTATTTAGACATTTGTATATTCCTATAGCAAATTGAGTTGTTGACAATATATTTTGATGTATAGTATTAACATTGTAAATAAACTTCAAATTTTAGTTTGTCCTCAAGTTTATACACTAGCATAAATTATATTCATTTTTTTAAAAGTATTTATGGAAGGGGATTATTTTTATAAAAGAGACTTTAAATTAATTGGTTTAACATGAAATAGTAAATTGTAGAGGTTAATGTGCTTTGTGACTCACACATTGAGAATAAAAAGAAATACATATGACAGTTATATTGAAATAACATATTTTTCATATGCAATCATTGTTAAAGCAATTTTATGAAATTAACATACAGTATAATAATAGTAACCACTCCCTCGTAGGAATCTTAAAACACCATCCAATTAATTTATATATACGAGTTAATGTAGTATTATGTAAATTTATGTTGTCACATTATTGCTAAAATATATATATATATATATGTGTGTGTGTGTGTGTGTGTGTGTGTGTGTAAAATATTATAAAATATGTATCGTTTATGCCAACATTGGAATATGGTTTGCTAAGCAAGAGTGAGCTAGTTCAAGTTAAGAGCGAAATAAATGAAGTTGAGTATCTCAAGTAGCATCAAGTATGAAGTATCTATAATCATCTACAAGTGGGGCATCATGGGATTTGTCAACTCTTACCACCTTGTTGGTTGTTGTTCTTGATGTTCTTATTCTCAAATTTGGCTTCACGGTTCTTGCAGTAGGTAACTGTTTGATGAAGCCTTTATTTTTACTTAGTTTCTTTCTCAAAAGCCTCATCCATTATCTGCAAGTTAAGAATGTACACCACTCCTCCAATTTGTGGTCGCAATCCCAAAATAAATTTATGAATCTTGAGTCATTCATCCATCTGGTATTGTGGCACATACTTTGAGAAAATGGGAAATTTTTTTGCAACATTGAGTCACTAACATACTGGCTTGGGTTAGGTTCTAGACATTGGTCATCTTATTGTCAAAGAAGTCTTGGAGTAGCCACAGGTCTACCTGAAAAGTAGGAGAATGACACCCCAAGTGATCTCTCCTAAAAACAACTTCTTCTCAACCTTCTCATTATCCTACCAAGTTATTGCATCTCTAGTAAGTTGATATGATCCCCACATCGCCCTGGTCTTATCAGACAAGTTTTGGAGCTCAAAATACTTCTCCCATTCAATAATCTATGCCTCAACTCCATCTTTGATGGTTTTTCCATCAAATTTGGGTGGGGTAACTTTCCTCAATTCCTTTCCCAACTCCTTTGTAAACTTATCCTAGTTGTTCTCATTGCCAAAAATCTCTTGATTGTGTTTGACATCTCTTTGCTCCTTGATCCTTGGGTTTTAATTCCTTTGCTCCACATTTTGAATCTAACCATCCCAAATTCCTCTAAGCTCTTTCTCAAGATTATCCATCCTAGCTCCTTGTTGGGTCAAGAGGTTGAGGATTTGGTGCAACCTCTTATTCTTCTCATTGTTTGACCCATTACCAAATCCATTACGGTTGATGTTTCTAGTATCTATTTGATTTGGTTAGGATTGTCCTGTATCAAACTTTGCATTAGCAAAATGGAAAAAGGCCCTATCATTAAACCTAGATCTTTGATACCAAATGTAAGGACTCTTTCCTTTTAAAATTTATCTCACAATAAATAAATGCTCATTAATATAATAATGTAAAAAAATGTAACAGCTCAATATTTATATGCAATGTCAAATACTTATCAATAACATAGTTTGTAATCTAGGTATTATAACATGAGAGAGATGGCAATATTACAAAATTTAGGCATCACATGCCTTATGCCCATCATAATATTATATAAGGTACAATACAAGGAATTACATGATAGAGAAAATATAGACAATAGGTCTCTGAACACCCTCCACCTCAAGAAGAAAGACTCTATCCGTGCATATTCTCACTATGACTTGAGTGACCCTTGGGGGAAGAGGGAAATGGGGGAACTCTAGCCACCATACATAGAACATTGTCCCAATGGTTGAGAAGCATCTATAAGTGAGAAAACTCTAGTGTAATTTTATTGGTTTGCACCTTAATCTATAATAATACATTACAACAAATAATTGCTTTTAAAAAAGTGAAATATAATGATAAATAGAGTGATTGAAAAATATTGTATAATATTTATTTTTAATATGGTAAAGAGAATATCCACCCTAGATGTGTGTCATATTTGGTTTAAATTATGATACTGTGATGGTGACAAATGTGATCAGGTAGTTTATGACCCAACCCCACTTTTCTCCATACATTGGAATATGAAAGAGCTTAAGTGATTCACTTTGACTACTTCATTAAAAAGAGAGTCAAGGAATAATTTTAGGGTTCCTATTCCTTTGCTGCTATGAAAGGGAAATGGGATAAAATAAGCTATAAAGATGAAGGAAATGACTATGTAAATTATAATAATAGAAAGATACAAAACTGAAATTGAGATACAAAGTACAGAGCTGAAAGAGAAATTATGGTATGCACATGATATTAGAATCTGAGTCTGATTGAGGTAGACCAGGGTGCTGGTTGCCTTGGTCCTTGTTGTTGAATTGACCTATACTTCTAGAATCTGTTGATTGAAACACTAATATTGTAACACCCTGCTATGAGGCCCATAGGACTTAGACAAATAATACAATGTAAACATGAATACATTTATTTATTTTTATTAAAAGAAGATCCATTTAAACACATTGAGATGCATGCTACAACAAGAATTGGAAATGATGTACAAGAACACATTGGCAAAGTACTCAAGGCCCCACAACGATGTTAGTGTATAATAACATTAACCAGACAAGGAACTGATATAAAAACTACAACATTGTTCTATACATAGATACAAGATACATATTTCATTGCCAAAGAATATAAACATGAACATCAAATACATTATAATGGATCCTCAAGATACAAAACTCTAAGAGTCCCATGATGAGATGAATACATGAATCTAGTACAATAATAAGAGTCTTCAATCTTTTCATGATCTTCCTTGAACATGCAACTAAAGGAGCCAAAACCCAATGGGTCCGAATAGCACTCCACCCAACCATGTGGTACCAATTGGTCCACCCCCCTGTGCTAGGAGGTATCAACCAGACCCACAAGGCGTAAGCATAACATACAAGGGTATCAATCAAGAACCACGAAAGAATCAATGAGCTATACTCACAAGAGACTCACATGGGAAACCACCAGACAACATACACATGAGGCTCACAAGAGAATCCAATATACATAATATAGAAAAAGCTCATAATAGTAACATCATTGGACTCACAAAAGATAATAACCAACTTACAGAGGCCCAAGGAAATCTACAAAAGGATAAACAAAATAAGTTAACCAACCACTTTCAGAGGATCAAGCAATAAGGAAGAGTGTCATCACTAGGTCTCGACCACCACCTTGGGTTACCTTGGTGACCTCTCCCGACCCCCGACCCCCATACAAACACTAGTGGACCACACCAACCTTTCGAAAGAACAAGATTGGTGGAAGCCATTCCAAGCCCTTCTCTACTTACCTCAGCCCTAAACAAGCACCTGAGCATAAGAGAGGCAGAAAGAATTAATCTTTATTAATGTTATCTAACTACTCACCCAACTTAACTAATTAATATTATCACTTGATTCCAAACTCTCATTGAGTTACCCTAGTGGCCACTTTAGGTCCCGACCCCCAATGAAAGCCACTCCCCCAAGATTGCACCTATGAATCCAAGTACGCCATGAATCAACCAAAAATCTCAGGATGGTGATTCACCAAAATACCATAGCAAGGTTTGATCCTCTTGCTAGAATAAGATAACATATAGGAAGAATCCAAGGTAGGCTAGGAAAAACCATCTAGCTTCCAAAACATACAAGACTTGAACAAATTTCATCAAAAGAGAAGCATGACTTAATCAAATAATGAATTCCATAAAACTCCCTTCCTAAGCCTCTAGAAAACAAACACATATAACCACACATCTAAGTATCCCCACAATGAAAGACAAGAACTAGAAACAAAGGCAAGGTCTCATTATGATAATACAAACAAGTTCATTCAAATCCACCAAAGAGTCCAAAATTGTCTTTTATACAACCATTAATACCAGTTAACATTAATTTCCAAAACCCAAATCTTAAATCATCAGGAACCATTTTATTCCTATTGATTATACAATAATTCCTACATTCCACTATTCAAACATATAAGAAAGTATAAATCATTCCTACAATTGTTATCATTATGTTTGTTCAATCAGCATATTATAATCTTAAACCATACTTATCCACATGATTGTTTAATCAAATAAATTAACATAAGGATAAATCTAGATGCATTTACACTTCTTGCAATTATATATCCAATTTTCCAATAGGTCTATATTTAACAAACATACATATGTATATCTATTTCGCAAGAAAATCTCTATACTCAAACTATTAATCTAAAATATCCAATTTAAAACTTTATTTCACCCTTCCAAAATAAGCTACAATTTCCCAATAATAATATACCAATATTTGTCTCAACAGAATACATAAACTATAGCATTTACATTTTCAAAATAAGGAATTGATCTCTCTCTCTCTCTCTCTCTCTCTCTCTCTATATATATATATATATATATATATAGCAAGTGATAATAGGAATATTAACATACTTTAAAAGAAAAATGATTTTATTTTATTTTTTAAATGTACTGCAGAGTAGAGGGAGGGGGGGGGGGGTGTATCCCTCCACCATGGACCCCCATGGTGGATGGTTTTCCCCACCGTTGTGGGTAGCCCATGGTGGGTAGGCTTCCCCACCACCATGGGTGCCCACGGTGGGTGGGGTTTACCACCCCCGTGGGTGCCACGACACTGCCACCCAAAAAACCTTTAGTGCATAGATAAAAAAAGAAGACACATAAATAAACAAATGAATAAGAGATGAACCAACCCATATCCATTTTGATTATATATGTGTGTGTGTGTGTGTGTGTGTGTGTGTACACACACACACACACACACACACACACACACACACACACACACACACACACACACACACATATATATATATACGTATATATATATATGTATATACACACACACACACACACACATATATATATATATATATATATATACGTATATATATATATATATATGTATATATATATATATACGTATATATATATATATATATCTATGTATATATATATATACGTATATATATATATATATATATATATATATATATGTATATACATATACATATATATACATATATATACATATGCATATGTATATGAATATACATATACAAATTTATATATATATAACAAAAATAAATCGACAAGAATCCTAGAAAATTACGAGAGGTGAGAATAATAATAATTTTGTTGAATCCAAATTTCCAATAGATAGATCTAACCCCGAAATTTTGATTTTTTTTTCCTTTAAAACAAGGATCAACCAAGAATTTACAAACAAAGTCACAGTTTTAAAACATTTTTCCCCAGTATTTATTTTAAAAACGAAAACAGTATTCAATTCAACAAACCCAAATTAATTTCAAAAACCAAATTCAACACAAAAGAGTCAAGATCATTACACAAATAAATCTTTTTCCATAACAATACCCCATTTCAATTTTTTTGAATCTAATCTCAAAAAAGAAATCAATATTTATATACAAGTGAATCCATTTAACAACAGTCCCTAAAATTTTAACAAAAATCCAATCCAATTGCGAAACCCATATATTTTCTTGAACACTACCAAATCTTTCCCCCAAAAATTCCCTATCATGATTTTCCAAATTTAACAGCTAATTTTAACTCAAATTTAAAGATTATTTTCAATAATAGACAAACCATGAAGTTTTCCTCTTTTTAGGTTATCAACAGAATATTTCATTTCATACAAAACTATAAGAAATTTCTACATGCAAGAGAAGAATCTGAAATCCTACCTCTTTACGAAATCTGGATAACAAAACAGAAGCTGAAGTAAAAATCCACGGTTGTCGAACACATTGAGCCAGACACACAATTCCTCCAACATCAACAAAATTATTCTAACCCTTTTCAATAACATCAAACAAGAAACTCTATATATTTTTCTCCATTTCAACTTTTCAACCTCATATTCCAAAAACCCAATTCGAAAACTATTACCAGAAATGCGTATAGCAAACTTCATGACATCCTCCCATAATTCCCCCAAAAAGAAGATTATATCAAATTCCCAAATGTAACTCCCCCAAAAGGCATGCAAGATTCCCCAAAATTAATAAACTTCATTAATTTATTTATTCATTATGCTTTTGTAACTCCCACACAGACAAATTTAAAATTCGAAAACAAATAATTATTAATTTCCCTTTTTATAAAATAATCTCCATTAATATCATAAAATGCTTAACTAATATTTACTTCTAAAAACAAAAAAAAAAGATAATTATATTACTTAGTGAATTGTCTCACGAATATGATAAAATTCATTCTAAAATTATCCCCTTTTAAAAAAAAAAAAAATAATCAAAAGTCTAATAAACATAATCTTTTTCAAAAATTAAAGTAACTCAAATTTATGAACCCCAAAAATTTAATAACAAAACGTTACAACATTTTACATTAATTTATTAAAATAAACAATTAGATATTATTATTAATACCTCTACAAGAAATTTTAGTTGTAAAATTCTTAAATTATCTAACTCAACAATTTTAATTTAACAAAACATTGCATTGATTTTCCATCTAAAGAATTAACATTAATTTTCTTCTTAACACATTAACCACACAACAATACCCTAGAATAAGAAGTTATGAAACACAAAGACAACTGGACAAGGTCAAACGACCATAGACCAATGAAACAAGGTCACCTGACATAGGTCTCGTTCCGTAGGAACAAAGGTACAATGGGGTCTAACAGATAACTCCAATTTCCATGTTTCTATTGGGTCAAAGAGCATGCTCAGACCTAAAGATGTAGTCCTGCATCACCGAGAAAACATATATACATACATATAACATATATAGGCACACTGATGGAGGAGAGTCATGATAGTTCGTGTCCCTCCGAAGTGGGTGATGGAATATCATCCCCTCGCACCCCATACAGACTCATACCCATTCAAGTAGACAAACACAAGATATATTTCATACATAAAGAAGATATGTCAGTTCAAGGTTAGTACTTAATCATATGACCTAACATCTAAGCATCCATAGAGATAAAATGCATAACCAACAATAGATCCTAGAATCATGATAAAAGTCATTACATTAAAGAGTATCACCTAGTCTCATAAACAACAAGTGAAGTCAACCAAAGTCAAACTAGGTTAAATAGAGTCTCACCGAGGGAGGGTCATTACGTTCTCCTCCCTAGGGTTCCAATTACTCCTTCAAGTCGCAAGGCTAAGAGAGGAAAACAAGAACACATAGCTATGATACTTATATTAAGTAATTCTAAATCCTTATTCTATAGATTTTCTTGCAAAACAGAGATTCACGATAGTGGACTTATCGTAAAGTACAACATCTAACTTACACTTTTCAAAGATGAGAACACTTTATTAACATTTTTATGCACCATATAAATAACAGATATTCATCTAATACAACTTCCTACCTACCGAGGCAAACATAACATATTTTCTGATTAAGTTCTCAGGTTCAAACATAGCTAAAGTATCATTTGACATCAAAGGCCCATAATGCTCACACATGAAAGAAGAGAGAGTTTAAGGTATGTATATCATATTACATCAATGCCAACTCCAATTACTAAACACAAATCAATTACATTCCAAGAGAGGTAGCAATATAATTGCATACTTCAACCATGTAATGCCAACTTATCTCAAAGAGAATCCACGTAAACATTCACAAACACTTGTCATACAATAAATCTGCAATTCATTAAGTTTATCACATGCATTTATTACAATATACCTATTCCATTTCACACTTCTTCCTAATATAACTTATGTTCGAAAAGGTTACAAATGATCTACAACATAGCGAAAACACTTTTATTAGCTAGGATTACTATAAAACTATTTGATTACACAACATGCCTAGATCCAATCTCCACGGTGTTCTCCCATAACACACTATGAGAGGTTCTAGCAAACATCATAGAAGTCATGCTACCACATAACTAGGACCAGCTAATTCAACATTCAGAATGACCACAAAAAACAAAAGTGAAAGTAATCCAAGAATCAAATCTGTCAATCTCAACATTAAATAATGAAAAACGCCAGCGATTTCAAAAACCAACAACACCAAAAACACAATAAGTGTCATAAATTAAATAGAAAGAAAAGAGGATTTAGCGGTCATCCCTTTAAAAAAAAAATCAAAGAATAATGCTAGCCCCATAATCACAAAACATAAATCATAAGCGAGTCAAGGAAATGACGGCCACAACAAGATCTCAACACGAGGTGACCGACTTTCGGCCACACAGTGGGAGTAATCCTCTACACAACACCCAAGATTGCATGTCCTAAGTGTGTTAGAGATTGTATGCGAAACACCTTAGGCTATTAAGTTATCTAAATATCTATTTAACTACAATGCAATCAAAATCACATGCACACATACAAAGCACTAACAACATGATGGTAAAAGCAAGAAATGAATACACACATTATACACAATTAGGATCTTCAAGAGGAACAAGCAAGAGACATGGAGCACAAAGAACCAAATACATACAAGGTCCTAATCATCAATCCCAGGGATACTCAGAAGGTCATGCATATGATAGAAAGACCAACTAGACTAAGGGCACACACTTATCCAAAGATCCCAATATTTGAACATGGGCTCTGATACCAAGTGTAATGCCCCGCTATAAGGCCCAGAGGACTTAGACAAATAAGACACTGTAAACATGAATAATTTAATTTTTTTTATTAAAAGAAGATCCATTCAAACACATTGAGATACATGCTATAACAAGATTAACCAAAGGATAAACAACATAAATCCATGAAAGGATAAACAACATAAATTAACCAACCACTTCCAGAGGCTCAAGCAAACCACAAAAGGATATAAGATGAATGTTACCACTAGGTAGAAATAGGGAAGAGTGTCATCACTAGGTTGTCATGAGTTACCCTAGTAGGTCTTGGCCCCATCCTGGGTTACCTTGGTGACCTCTCATAACCCTCGATCCCCATACAAACACTAGCGGACCACACCAACCTTTCGTAAGAACAAGATTGGTGGAAGCCATTCCAGGCCCTTCTCTACATACCTCAACCCTAAACAAGCACCTGAGCATAAGTGAGGAAGAAAGAGTTAAATCTTTATTAATGTTATCTAACTACCCACCCAAGTTCATTAATTAATATTATCACTTGATTACAAACTCTAATTGAGTTACCCTGGCGACCACTTTGGGTCCTAGCCCCCAATGAAAGCCACTCCCACAAGATTGCACCTATGAATCCAAGTACACCACGGATCAACCAAAAATATCAAGATGGTGATTCACCAAAATACCATATCAAGGCTTGACCCTCTTGCTAGAATAAGATAACATACGTGAAGAATCCAAGGTAGGCTAGGAAACACCGTCCAGCTTCCAAAACATACAAGACTTGAACAAATTTCATCAAAAGATAAGCATGACTTAATCAAATAATGAATTCCATAAAACTCCCTTCCCAAGCCTCTGGAAAGCAAACACATATAACCACACATGTGAGTATCCCCACAATGAAAGACAAGAACTAGAAACAAAAGCAAGGTCTCATTATGACAATACAAGCAAGCTCATTCAAATCTACCAAAGAGTCCAAAATTATCTTTTATACAACCATTAATACCCATTAACATTAATTTCCAAAACCCAAATCTTAAATCATCATGAACTATTTTAGTCCTATTAATTATACAATAATTCCTACATTCCACTATTCAAACATATTTAACAAACATACATACGTATATCTATTTCTCAAGCAAATCTCTATACTCAAACTATTAATCTAAAATATCCAATTTAAAGCTTTATTCCACCCTTCCAAAATAAGCTATAATCTCCCAATAATAATATACCAATATTTGTCTCAATGGAATATATAAACTATAGCATTTACATTTTCAAAATAAGGAATTGATCTATATATATAGATATATTAAACGCGTGATAATAATAATATTAACATACTTTAAATAAAACATTTTTTTTTCAACCAACTACATAGTCATGGGGGGGGGGGGGGGGGCAGGTGTATCCCTCCACCCTTAGATATATATATATATATATATATATATATATATATATATATATATTAAACACGTGATAATAATAATATTAACATACTTTAAAAGAAAAACATTTTTTTTTCAACGTACTTGATGAGCCTAAATAATGGCTCTGTTTTAATAGTTTTTTGTCATAGTATTCCAGCCTAGGTCTTGTGTTTAGATGATATTTGGATCAGTATACTCTCCTAGATAATGCCTTTTAAGTGTTTCTGGAATTGATTTGTCTAATACTTAAGGTTGTAATATAATGGTTTCTAAATGGTTTATCTATGCAAAATATCTAAATCAATCTTAAGCATGGTTTAATTTATGTCATGTTAACATTGGTATATACACATGCTTGTTGTGCATGTTAACATCATGATGCAGGGTCGACTAAGAAGAAGGAAAGACTAAGCTAGCGGTTGAAGGAACACCAAGCATACCACCATGATGCAGACCTAGTCAAAGAAAAGTAGCATTGAAGAAGATCAAAGCCACTTGACCGGTCCTTCAAAAGAATGGTTTATGAGACATTTATAACTGATCTTAGTGGATCTTAGATCTAGGAAGCAAGTCATGTTATATCTTCTCAACTACAAGACATATGTTGTTCTATTTTCTTGCACTGACTTCTTCTTTAGTATAATAAAACATGTTCGCCTATTCCGTTGGAATGTGGGTTGATTAGTTGGGAATCTATTATAAGCTTCCATATAAATAAAGGGTCTCTATCTCCTCTCAAGGACATGAAGAATGAACATAGTATTTGTAATACTCAGTGTTTAGACTTGTGTATTTTTGCAGTCAATTTGGAATGAAGAGATCAATGTGATTTTGAGCTTAACAGTTGTAATTTGAAAGTTCTAGATATACTCACTCAAGGAGGCCCACTTCGTGAGTATTCCTTTGTGTTTTCAGTTAATTTCTATCTTGCAATAGTTGTTGTTTCAGCATTTTTCTATTCCTACAACCACTGGAAATAGTTCCCATGTCTGTTCCTATAGCCACAGTGGCAGAGTAGTTTCTATCCGCTTGCCTGAACATTATCATTTGGTAGTAGTTTCTTAAACTATTTTCAGTTATCAATTCTGATTAAGTATTAGTTCATTATGTTTTTGCACATTTATTTTAGAGAATTTCCTTTCCTGTAGTAGGATAGAATGGTTGCACTATGAACTTGGTGCACATACAGTGCTGGCTAGTTTCAATTACCCTAATTGTGTTTTATTACCTAGTTGCCATTCCAATTGTGAGGACCAACATTTTTGGCACCGTTGTCAGGGATGGTTCCAGACTAAGAACCTATTGTAACCATTAGTTTTAAGCTTTCTTAGTTAGCTCTTTGAATTTATTCATTAAATCTGTATGCATAGAAGGAGAAGAGATGCGTTAAGAATATTTCTTCTCTCATATTCCACTCAAGACATAAGATCAGATCAAGCACCAAAAGTAAACCCTTTTGTAGAAACCTGTTGTACAGAATAGAGGTGTTTTTTATTTATCAGAAGGAGACCTAGACTTCTTAAATGAACCCCATGAGAAAAACATTTTATCTTTGGTTCTTTATCAGGGACCAACAGCAAGCAATCCTCCACCTCCGCCTGCAAACCCAACATTTGAGTGTCCTATTCCTGACCAGCATGATAATGCAAACTTGAAGAATATACCAACCTCTTCTCTTCCGAAATTTCATTGCTTGGTGACAGATGATCCATATACCTTTCTGTTTGAATTTGACATCCTCTGTAGAAGTTATGACTATACCACTGATACCCATAAACTCAAGTTATTCCCTGCTACTCTAAAAGAAGTTGCTCTAAGATGGTTTATGAGTCTAGGTAGAGATGTAATCACTACCTTGGATGAGATGAAGACAAACTTCTTAGATAAGTACAAATATTATTATAGAGGAATGGACCGACATGGTGATGATATCTTCCAGATGACACAAAAAGAAGAGGAGAGTCTGGAAGATTATCTGGAAAGGTTTCTGTTTAGTGTCAGAAAATCCAAGCATAGAACCTTGAGTGAAGTATCCATGAAGTTGATATTTCTAAGGGGAATTAATGAAGACTATGTTGACTCATTAAACTTCATGGGAGGATGAGAAATTACTCAAGTTCAATGGGATGACATTAGGCAAATCTATCAAAAATATTCCAGAGCCTCAACCAAGAAGGGAAGACACTATAGGCCTGGTTCTTCAATTGCAAAGGCATCTACAATAGTTTCAAGGATGGAGATAACTCATTTGTTAAAGGACTTTAAAGAGGCTATTATTAACAATATGGCTACTCATTTGGATACACTTCAAGCAAGAAAGAAGCATGAGGAAGAAGAGGCCATGCTTGCTGAGTTTTGTCCTCGCTGTCAGCAAAAGAAGAGGGACTGCAAATGTAAACTCCTAGCTAAAATTGACAACCAGTAGGCTTCCCCATATTTCAATCCAGTCTATGAAGATGATGAATGACTCTTTTATGTTACACAATGAAGGCCTTGGCCTCCAAGACAAGGTATGCCACAAGATCCATTATCTTTTTCTAATCATTATATGAACTTCAATGCACAAAATAATTAGTGGCAACCTCCATACTCCCAAAATTTTGTAAATTATACTCCTCAGTCTTGGAATAACTCTCAAAACCCTTGGCCCAATTATCAGAGTCCTCCCTCTCAGTGGCAGCAACCACAAGGGAATTGGTCACCACCTCAAGGTAACTAGCAACACTCATCGCAATGGGGGGGAGGTCAGCAATGGACAAATCAATCTTCAGCTTTCCTGCAGCCACAACAACAGTCCCAATAGTCGGCTTTAATGCCACCAAATCCTAATGCTACTCTAGCCAAGCCAACCCAACTACCAACATAGCCTGTGCCAAATCGAAATAACAAACCCCAACAACAATAACAAGTTTTTTCAACTGATCCTAATAAGTATCTTGCATATTCTCTTGATATAAGTGATATTCATTTATGGTCAGGAACAACTCTACCTACCCCATCTCCTCCAGTTATAACAAATTACCATATGAGGAGATTACTCAAGATACTACACCTGATCAACCTGGAAACCTTGACTAGGTACATCAGTCCGAGTCTTTAGGCACACCTGTTAGAACTCCCCCATTTCCTCAAAGATTATAGGTAGAAGTGTCTAGGAAGCAAGGTGACATAGCTTTTGATCTTATTGATCAATTAAAACATGTGTAAAGATTCCACTATTTCAAGCTATTAAAGATATTCCCATATATGGAAAAGCTATTAAAGAGGCATGTCTTAAAAAACTTGGACACAAGAAAAAGGACCCAAAAATAGTACATGTAGTAGGGCAATTGGCTGATATTATGTTAGGAAAAATTGTTGTTGCTAAATATTCTGACCCAGGTAGTCTTATTGTCAAGGTAGTTATTAATGGAACTCAAATTAAAAATGCTTTGATAGACTTAGGAGTAGCCATAAATGTGATGACCAAGGATGTCATGCAACAACTAAGTATTACTAGTCTTAGATCTACCCCAACGATCATGTAGCTTGCTGATAGCTCTATTGTCTGGCCTGAAGGGATGATTGAAGATATTGTTGTCACACTAGATTCCTGGGAATATCTAGCTGATTTTATAATACTCTCTCCTAAGGCAACATTGGGTGGATATCCAATCATTTTGGGAAGACCTTGGCTTGCTACAACTGATGCATACATAGGTTGCAGATCAAGAGACATGACCATTTCAGATGGTGTCACTACTAAAACTCTTGCACTTTATTCTCCAGTACAACCACAACTTGATCAAGAGAAAGTAGTATGGCTAGATATAGGAGAAGAAGTAGAGGAAATTAATTCTATTCATCAACTAATGATGTTATCCAGGGAACCATTCATAAAACTCCAAGAAGATGATATAGTACTCTCTAGCATCATAGGAAATCATTATGGAGCAGCTCAATAGTCATTTGGTATACCAGCAAGTCCTTAGCATATTCTTCTTTCATCTGCAAGCTCTTTAGATTCTCCTACAACCATAGGCATATTTCATACCTTATTACCACAGGAAATCCAAACTTCTTGTTTATCAGAAATATCTAATGTTGAGCCAGTTACTCAAGTATAGGTTGCTCTAGGAAAGAATCTGAATGTCAATAGTCAACTTACAACAGACCAAAGGTTGTCATTAATAAAATTACTCAAAGCCCAAAAACAAGCCTTCACATGGGATTATCATGATATGAAGGGATTAAATCCTACATTGTGTACCCACATAATTTATATCAGAGAAGATTGTAAATCAATTAGACAACCTCAACGAAGGATTAATCTGCACTAAGGGAAATAGTTAAGGAGGAACTACCAAAGTTTCTTAATGTAGGATTCATTTACCCTATTTCAGACAGTCAATGGGTTTCTCCCCTGGTTATAGTCCCAAAGAAAGGAGGAAAATGGAGAGTTTGTGTGGACTATAGGGAGCTCAACATTTCTACCAAAAAGGATCACTTTCCACTTCCATTCATAGATCAAGTATTAGATTCTCTAGTAGGTAAGAAATACTTTTCATTCTTGGATGGGTTTAGTGGTTATAATCAGATCATAATAGCTCCCGAAGACCAGGAAAAGACCACCTTCACTTCCCCTTGGGGAACATATGCCTATTCTATTCTCCCTTTTGGTCTATGCATTTCTCCTGCAACCTTTCAAAGGGCACTCCTCAGTATATTTTCATATATATCCCATGATTGTATGGAAGTTTACATGGATGATTTTACTTCTTATGGAGACATCTTTAAGGAAGCATTGCAAAATCTTGCCAAAGTGTTGTAGCAGAGTGAGGATCATAATTTGTCCCTAAACAATGAAAAATGCTTCATGATGATGCAAGAAGGAATAGTGTTGGGGCATCGTATTTCTCAATTATGTATTCAAGTTGATCCAGCCAAATTTGAGGTAATACTTGATCTTCCTGCCCCTGCAAAAAAAAAGGATGTAAGAATTTTTTGTAGGCCATGCAGGGTACTATAGGAGATTTATTAGGGACTTTAGCAAGATGGCAGGACCTCGGTATTCTCTCTTAACAAAAGATGCTAAGTTTGAATGGACACCAACATGTGAAGAGGCATTTTCTAAACTTAAAGGAGACTTAACCCAGGCCCTGTGCTTAAAGGACCTAATTGGTCTCTTCCTTTTCACATTCATATAGATGCATCAGATTTTGCAATAGGAGCAATTTTGGGGCAAAAGAAAGGAGTATTGGAGAATGCAATTTTCTATATCAACAAAAACTTGCAAGGACCAGAGCTAAATTATATTGTCACTCAAAAGGAAATGTTAGTTGTTATCTATGCCCTCAATAAATTCAAACACTATATTATTGGTTATCAAATCTTTGTGCATACTGATCATGCAGCCATCAGGTACCTTATGAATAAAAGTTCCATTACAGGTAGGTTGGCAAGATGGATGTTGTTAATGTAGGAATTTGACATTACTATCATAGAGAAGCTAGATAAAGGAAATGTAGTGGCAGATTTTCTGTCTAGAATTCAAACACCAAATAGTCCTGAAGCCATTGATGATTCTTTTCCAGATGAGCATTTGTTTTCAATTAATGTGAACATTCCATGGTATGCTGACATAGCTAACTACTTTGCAGCTAACAAGATTCCTCCTCATTTCTCACCAAAGGAAAAAATATTGCTGGTAGAAAAGAGTTTCAACTTTTCATGGATAGGAGATTGCTTATTCTATATAGGGCCGGGTCAAGTTATGAGGTGATGTGTTAGAGAAGATGGAACTTATGATATCCTTCATGCTTGTCATGATGAGCCTTGTGGAGGTCACTTTTCTGCCAAGAGAACAACTCTCAAGATACTGACTACAGGGTATTATTGGCCAACTTTGCACAAGGATGCGGTCAATTATACCAAGAATTATGATAGATGTCAATGAATGGGAAGACCAACTCAGTCTGATGAAATGCCTTTGCATCCACAAGTGGTTTTACACCCTTTGACAAATGGGGCTTAGACTTTGTTGGGCCAATTGATTCATCATCAAATGGCCAGTCATACATTCTTGTATGTACCGACTATGTCACAAAGTGGGTTGAGCTCAAAGCATTCAAGCATGCTAGGGATAATAAGGTAGCATAATTTTTATATGAAGAGATCTTTACTCGGTATGGAGTTCCCAGAGAGATTGTGACAGATGAAGGGGCACAATTCACTTCCACCTTGATCACCGCCCTAGTTAATGAATACAATATAAGGCATAGAAAATCCACTCACTACCATCCTCAAGCGAATGGACAAGCATAGATCACTAATAGGGAGCTTGAATCTATATCGACCAAAATAGTAACTCTTAACTGTAAGGATTTGTCTAGTAGGTTATTTGAAGTAGTATGGGCTTATCGAACCACTTGGAAAACCACAACAGGGTTTACACCCTTTGAAATGATGTATGGGACAAAAACTATGATGCTTGTGGAATTTGAGCATAAAACCCTAAGAACAGCCATTTCCTTGGATATGACTCTTTCTGCAGCACAACATGAAAGGCTCCTGCAGCATAATGCCTTAGAAGAAATAACAAAAAGTCAGCCTTGCAACACACAAAAAAAATTCAGAATCAACGTATGAAGTGACATGATTTCTATATAAAAGACAAAACATTCAAGCTAGGTGATTGGGCCCTTCTCTATGATTCAAGGTATAAAGACAACTTGGAAAAATTGTAGACATACTGGTGAGGACCTTATGAGGTAATTGAAACATTCTCTAATGGTGTCGTACAATTATCCACAATTGATCCTATCAAATTCAAGTTGTTAGTAAATGGTCATTGTTTGCGCCTCTACCACAAGCCTCTTAACAAGGATGAATTCCTATAGCAATTCTCCACACTAGAAAATCCCGAGATTCCTATAGCAATAGGCGGCGATTTTGTCGTTACCTCTTCATCCTAAATATTTGTTGCATGATCATAATAAATACTTCCATATCCAGTGGAAGTACATTTTTGCACAATAAATATTCCATTTCCGCATTCACTCATTTCCTTCCACTCTCTTCATTCATTTCCACCTCGCTTTCTGTGCATGGGAGGTCAATGTCCTATATAATAAATTTCTTCAGCTGCAGTCACTATCACATGATGTCAGGTATGCTCGTGTGTATTTATTTTTGTTACTTGTATATAATTAAACAATTTTAATTATCATTATGATATTTTTCATAGTGTCCTTCTCAATCCTCCTTTGCATGTGTGGACACCTGTTAAACCTTAGGTTGGGGGGGGGGAGTACGATGATAATTACTCTAGTAGATAATTCTTATGTCATCACAGATTGAGTTTAAATTTTTAAAAAATTTAGTTTGAGGTGATATTTTGTACTCTATCCTTTTGTCTACCTAGAGTTATTTTAGAATTGTAGCTGGGTTCTAACCAAATATGAGCATATTGAGTATATTTTAGTTGGAGAATTGGGAAAATTTATGCCATTGGTGAGTAGAGAGTATTATTGTTGCAATGGGTTGTCCACTTGTTCGTCATGAACCATTAGTTCATGAAATCCTTCTTCAAGACTAATATTGTGAGTGAGTATTTCGTAATAGTAGGTGGCCTGATTATTTTTTGAAGCTTACAGAGTTTAATGAGGAAATTGCAAGGGAATTCACCTACACACTTTTAGATGGAGAAGCCTAGGTAAAAGGTTTGAGAGTTGTGGTGTTAGAGGAACGAATTGCAGAAGTAATTGGGTTGCCAACAGATGGATAAAATTACCCTCAATCTAAGGATGCATGTATTGCAAGAGCCGATTTTACACGATAGGGAGCTAGATGAGAATCTCTTCCACCTGAATGGAGAGTAGTAGCATTGTATGTCTTGAAGTATTTAACTTGTGAAGGAAGATTCTTGTGTCTACATTCCTCATTTCAAGTTTTTGAGTCATCTACACCATGGGAGAAGGATGAATGTTCTAAACATATTGTACAATCTTCTTTCCATAAGCACAACACAAACCCAGAAAGGTAGGCCTCACTCTATTTCTCATCATTATCTAATTAAGTTTTTGGCTGAAAGATATTTAAGAGATGTCTCTCTGATGTCTTGGAATGAATTTGTTGAAATTAGAAGGTTTAGGGTAGATAATGTGGGTCCAGTGGAACTGCTTCCATCTCAAGAGGGGGAAAATTTTGAAAATCTTGAAAAACTCAGTTCCCCTATTGAACCCTCATCCTCCAAGATATTGCCAAAGAAAAATGTTCCTGAAGAAGAAGATCTCTTACAAGAAAAAGCTACAACAGGGGTTCCTTCTCAAAGCCTAATGAAAACTAGGGTTGCTACACAAAAAGAAAAAGGCAAAGAGAAACAAATTGATATAGAAAATGAGGAGAAAACTAAAAGTGGGGATTTACCCTCTCTTGTTGCCAAGAAAAGGAAATTGACAAAAATGGTTTATCTTGCAACCACTAAAGTAACTGAGGAATTAGCTACAGGAAGCAGTCCTATAGCCACTAAAGGAAAATATAGGAGAAGCAGTAGTAGGCTCTGAAAAAAGCTTAAAGATCAGAAACAATCAATAGAGCTGAATGTCACCATTCTGGTTGATTCTCTAGAACAAGAGCCATACAGTCCACCCCAGAATGATGTTCCTTCTTCTCCACCTAAGGAACTCTGAAGGGAAGAAGAAAGGGATAAAGAAGATGAGTTGCAGAACATTGATGAGCAGCTGCAGGAAGAAGTGGGTTTTGATTGGCTTGATAGTTTAGCATCCACTACAAAAAAGGTTATTGAATTAGGAAGCAAAGTTGAAAAGATGAAGGCTAGGGCACCTATTCATAAGCCACCAACTTCTCTTACTAGTCATGCAGTGGCACTTGCCCTTTACCAGGAATGGGAATAGAAGAAAGCAGAAATGCAGAGGATAATTAACCAGCAAAAGAAGATTATTGAACAAAAAGATGAGGAGATTGCTCAGCTTAAAACTAAGGTGGAAATGGTAGCCACTATGGTACCGCAGCTAATGCAATGTCAAGCACCTCCTCGTGTTTACTCTTTGTATTTAAAGGAACAACATATTTGTTTCTAGATGATGAGAATTTTCAAGGATATAAGTCCCTCGTTGCAGACACCTGAGTAATTCTATCATGTTTATCAAACATCTCCTACAACCATTAAGAATCTACTCTGTGAATTTTATTTACATAATTATGTTGTTCCTGATGATGTTGATTGGAACCCTCTCCTCTACATTGGAGATATCGAGTTGAGAGCTCTCATGTCATGGATGCAAAACGAAATTGTAAGAGGAGAGCAGTTCTAGATACATAGAAAGGAGGAACTTGACCTTTCACTACCATTAAGGGTTGAATCAAGAGAGCCAAGAAGACTTTATTTTGACTGGCAAAAGATTGTATATCAGCCAGATTTTGCAAAAGACATTCTACCCTTAAGAGAAGAGGTTTATAAAGAATATGATCAAAGGGCTACAAGGGAAGGACAGGTAGCAATAGGACATTTGGTCCAACGTTGGAATATCCTGCCAGATGAATTGAAGCAATCTGAGCCACACTCCCTACAAAACTATCATGCAGCACTAAAGAGAGAACCCAAATATATGCACTTGGGAAGAACGAAAGGAAGACATTGATTGTCTCTCAGTTTTCAGCCTCCAATCCTCATATGGCCACTAATGGGATGTAGAGATAGTGATCCATCATATAGTGAAGCGGCAGAATGCACCAGGTGGATGCGATTGGAAAAGATGAAAGGATTCTACTGGAGTTTGTCTACAAGAGGTTTGGGGCAGGTTACCCCAGGCAATTGTAAAATCAATGCCAGAATTCAAAATTTTCCTATTGTTGGAGGATCAACAAGAAGTTAGGTTAGGGGGAGATTATGAGCCTAAATAATGGCTCTATTTTAATAGATTTTTGTCATAGTATTCATGCCTAGGTCTTGTGTTTAGATGATATTTGGATCAATATACTCTCCTAGATAATACCTTTTAAGTGTTTCTAGAACTGATTTGTCGGATACTTAAGGTTGTCATATAATGGTTTCTAAATGGTTTATCTATGCAAAATATCTAAATCAATCTTAAGTATGGTTTAATTTATGTCATGTTAACATTGGTATATACACATGCTTGTTGTGTACGTTAAAATCATGATGTAGGGTTGGCTAAGAAGAAGGAAAGACTAAGCTAGTGGTTTGAAGGAACACCAAGCATACTACCATGATGTAGACCCAGTCAAAGAAAAGCAGCATTGAAGAAGATCGAAGCCACTTGACTGGTTCTTCAACAAAATAGTTTATGAGATATTTATAATAGTTCTTAGTGGAGCTTAGATCTAGGAAGCAAGTCATGCTATATCTTCTCAGTTGTAGGACATATGTTGTTTTGTTTTCCTGCATTGACTTCTTCTTTAGTATAATAAAACATGTTCGCCTATTTCATTGGAATGTGGTTTGATCAGTTAGGAATCTATTATAAGTTTCCAGATAAATAAAGGGCCTCTATCTCCTCTCAAGGACATGGAGAACAACCATAGTATTTATACTACTTAGTTTGTAGACTTATGTATTTTTCCAGTCAATTTGGAATAAAGAGATCAATGTGATTTTGAGCTTAAAAGTTGTAATCTGAAAGTTTTGGATATACTCACTCAATGGGGCCCACTTGGTGAGTAGTCCTTTGTATTTTTCAGTTAATTTCTATCTTGTAATAGTTGTTGTTTTGGCATTTGTTTGTTCCTACAACCACTGAAAACAGTTCTTGCAGCCACTGGAAGCAGTTCCCGCATTTTTTCATGCAGCCACAGTGGCAGAGTAGTTTCTATCCGCTTGCTAGAAAATTATCATTTGGTAGTAGTTGCTTATATTATTTTTAGTTATGAATTCTAATTAATTATTAGTTCATTATGTTTTTGCACATTTATTTCAGAGAATTTCCTTTCCTATAGTAGGATAGAATGGTTGCGATATGAACTTAGTGCACATACAGTGCTGGCCCGTTTCAAGTCTACGTCCCTGGTCTATAAGTAAATGAGCCTGTGCTACAGGAAAGCTAGTTGTTCAGTAAGGATGTCCAATCCCTGAATTGTGTTTTATTACCTAGTTGACATTCTAGTTGTGAGGACCAACAGTACTACACAGTAGTGGTGGGGGGAGGTGTATCCCTCCACCGTGGACCCCCACGGTGGTGGTGGAGATCCCACCAACGTGGCCCACAATGGGTGGGCTCCCTTCACCATGGGTAGTCCACGGTGGATGGGTTACCCCACCACCGTGGGTAGCCCATGGTGGGTGGGCTTTTCCACCATTGTGGGTGCCCATGGTGGGTGGGGTTTACCACCCCCATGGGTGCCATGACACCCCCAGCTGAAAAAAATTCAGTGCATAGATAAAAAATACACACAAAAATAAATAAATGAATAAGTGATGAACCGACCCATATCCGTTTTGATAATATATATATATAAATAACAAAAATAAATTTACAAGAATTCCAAAAAATTATGAGAGGTGAGAATAATAATAAATTTGCCGAATCCAAATTTCCAATAGACAAATCTAACCCCCAAATTTTGAATTTTTTTTCCTTCAAAACAAGGATCAACCAAGAATTTACAAACAAAGTCAAAGTTTTAAAACATTTTCCCCCATTATTTATTTTAAACCTAGAAATAGTATTCAATTCAACAAACTCAAATTAATTTCAAAAACCAAATTCAACAAAGAAGAATCAAGATCATTACACAAATAAATCTTTTTCCATAACAATCCCCCATTTCCATTTTTTTGAATCTAATCTCAAAAAAGAAATCAATATTTATATACAAGTGAATCCATTTAACAACAGTCCCCAAAATTTTACTAAAAATCCAATCCAATCTCGAAACCCATATATTTTCCCAAACACTACAAAAGCTTTTCCAAAAAAATTTCTCTTTCCTGATTTTCCAAATTTAACATATAATTTTAACCCAGATTCACAGATTATTCTCAATAATAGACAAAGTATGAAGTTTTCCTCTTTTCAAGCTATCAACAAACTATTTCATTTCATACAAAACTAAAAGAAATTTCCACATGCAATAGAAGAATCCGAAATCCTACCTCTTAACGAAATCTGGATAACAAAAAAGAAGCTAAAGCAAAAATCCATGGTTGTCGAACACATTGAGCCAAACACACAATTCCTCCAACATCAAAAAAATGATTCTAACCCGTTTTAATAACACACAACAAGAAACTCCATAGATTTTTCTCCATTTCAACTTTTCAACCTCATATTCCAAAAACCCAATTCGAAAACCATAACTAGAAATGCGTACAGTGAACTTCACGACATCCTCCCATAATTCCCCCAAAAAGAAGACTATATCAAATTCCCAAATGTAACTCTCCCCAAAAGAATGCAAGATTCCCCAAAATTAATAAAGTTCATTAATTGATTTATTTATTATCTTTTTGTAACTCCCACACATGCAAATTTAAAATTGGAAAACAAATAATTATTAATTTCCCTTTTTATAAATTAATCTCCATTAATATCATAAAATCCTTAACTAATATTTAATCCTAAAAACAAATAAAATGATAATTATATTACTTAATGAATTGTCTCACAAAAATGATAAAATTTATTCTAATCTAATCACCTTTTAAATAACCAAATAAATAATCAAAAGTCTAATAAACACAATCTTTTTCAAAAATTAAAGTAAATTAAATCTATGAACCCCACAAATTTAATAATAAAACATTACAACATTTTACATTAATTTACTAGCCGAACAGGGGGTGCCACCCTTCCCACACCCTAAATAAACAATTAGATATTATTATTAATACCTCTAAAAGAAATTTTAGTAGTCAAATTCTTAAATTATCTAACTCAACAATTTTAATTTAACAAAACATTGCATTGATTTTCCAATCATTAATCTATCTAAAGAATTAACATTAATTTTCTTCTTAACACATTAAACACACAACAACACCCTGGAATAAGAAGCTATAAAACACAGAGACAACTAGACAAGGTAAAACAGCCATAGACCAACAAAACAATGTCACCTGACATAGGTATCATTCCATAGGAATGATGGTACAACGGGGTGTGACTGATAACTCCAATTTCCACATCACCATTGGGTCAAAGAGCACACTTAGACCTGAAGATTTAGGTGGAGTCGATGCTCGATACCTGCAGTCCTGCATCACCGAGAAAACATACATACTTACATCTAACATATACAAGCACATCGATGGAGGAGAGTCATGACAGTTCATGTCCCTCCAAAGTGGGTGACAGAAGATCATCCCCTCGCACCCCATACAGACTCATACCCATTCAAGTAGATGAACATAAGAAATATTTCATACATAAATAAAATATGTCAGTCCAAGGTTAGTACTTAATCATATGATCCAACATCTAAGCATCCATAAAGATAAAATGCACAAGCAGTTCAACATATCCTAGAATCACGATTAAGGTCATTACATTTAAGAGTATCACCCAGTCTCATAAACAACAAGAGAAGTCAACCAAAGTCAAACTAGGTTAAACAGAGTTTGGTCGAGGGAGGGGCTTTACAAATATGTTGAACTACCAAAATACGCCAGAAAACTCAGAGGACTAGGGCAGTGCATGCGATGGTCCTTGACCAAGGCATTGGGTACCTTGGTCTAAGAAGATTGAAACCTAGTTTTGAATTTGGACCTGTACTTGCTAATTTTGTCTTCCCCAAAGTCTGTAGCTCCATTGGATTCTTGTAAATGTACCTGCAAGTTGGAAAATGGTGTATGGGTGGCTATATAGGGTTTTTCCTTAGTCAAACCTCTTGTTTTGGTGATTTCCACCTCCATAAATAGCCAATGTAACATTGAAAAGAGTGTCTTCTAGAATCTAATGTGTTTACAAGATCCTAAATGAGCTAGAATGCAAAATTAGAGTTCTACCCTATGTTATGAGTATAAATTCTAAATGAACATAATGTAAATGAGAATGCTTCAAATAAGAAATGCAGCAATGGATCGAAAGCAACAATGTAGATTTGAAAAACAAGCGTTGTAGAATTTATATAAAGATATGGAAATAACATGAAACTATACCTAACCTTAAGGGAGAGGTACAAGCCAATCATCAGTCGATGATCTATTATTCTTCAATATCTTCAAAGATTCAATTGATGATGAAAATGGTTGATCAATACTTGATGAATGCTTTATTTTATGATTGAAGACTTCACATAACCTATACTTTCACTTCACAAGAGGCTCTTTCCACTGCTAAAGTTTTTGGATTCTTCAAATGAGGAAAGGAAAGGTTATATATATGAAATCGTAACTTTATTTTTTATCAAAGGCTGACCTAGAATTGATTTATTTTCACACAAATTTAGATTTAAACATTATAATACTGCCAAAACATGATCTTGAGATTCGGGGATAAAAAGTTGGGACCAATGTGAATCACAACGGTCCAACCAACTATTTTCTAAATTTTTAGGGATGCAAGGTATCGTGACTATAGGGTGATTCCCAAGTTGGTGTGATGATTTAAGGTGTTTAGATATGCAAAATTGGTCCTTGAAGGTTGAAATAGGACCTAATTAGAGCTTTGATGAATTAATTGATTAATAGGATAAAAGAAAAAGGGGCACACTTAGCGTTAAGGGCCTAATTTTATGATGTGTGGAGTGATAAAAGAGGACTTTATGTTTAATTTAATTAATTAATTAAATGCTTAAAGATAATTTAAAACAAAAAATGAAACACACTAACGAAGGTGCTAACCGAAGTGTGAAATTGTACCACCTAATTAAGGGCGTACAATTTGCGATGCTACATTTAGCCCCCACTTTAGGGGTCATATGACACTATGTGCATATGCAGCTAAACTACAAAAAAGTAAACATTCATAAAAAAGGATATATCCATCAGGTGTCAAATGAAACCCCGAGTGGTATTTGTAGTACACTATTAGGAACCGCATCCTACAAAACCACATTGTTAGATAAAATTACAAAATCGCCTAAATGCTTACTAAGGAATGGTGAAATTCACAGGTAGCTATATGTTTAGAAATATCTTCTTGAACTAGGATATCCTCATGAGTAGAGTCAATTTGGGGAGAGGGAAATGCTTTATCTTTAGATGAAAAATGATTGAAATGAATAGAAGGTGAGGTGTCAATAATATCAACCTCTTTTATCATAATATCATCTTCTTTGGCCAAGGTACTCTCATAGGGGAGGGACAAATTAAGAGAATAATCAACACAATCATCTAATGGTTCATCTCAAATATGGAGATCATTGAGAGAAGTGTTAGAAATATCTCCTTGCACTATGGTGTCCTCATGGCTAGAGACAATTTTGGGAGAGAGAATAACACTATTTATTAATGCTTCATCTTTAGAAGGGAGAGCATTAATACATGTGTTATTTAAATCATCCGCTTGCCTCAAAATTTCCTTAGTAGGATCTCTAGGAGAGGGGTGAAGAGTCATAAGGAGGTCTAAGAAACTATCATGATACAAAGACAAGTCAGCTGAAGGCCGATATGCATGGAATAGGGTTTGGGGGAGCACCCCGAAATTTTTTTTGGCATGAAAATATTTGAAAATGTCACTTTCTTTTTTACAAAATGAAATGAAAGAAACAATGCAAGTAAAGAAATTAAACTAAATGTATAAGCAATGAATAAATTATATGATTAAATAAATGCAAGCATAAAAGTACTTGAGCTATATGTATAAGAAATGAAAACGCAATGCATATTGTTTCTCATGCTTGAATGAATGTAAATACTTAAATAGGGAATAAGAACGATCACAAGATCCTTAACTATCAAAAGCAATTTCAAACACAAATCAATGAAATGGAATGCATAAATGAAAGAGTCAAACAATTAAAATAATTGAAAACCCCCTCAATTGCATTGTAGCTTCAATTGTTCTTCTCCTTAGTTGTTGTTAAATGGCTCTTAGGTATTGCACTGATTTCCTGCATAGATTAGCAACTATTTTGAAGACTGTGATCTAGCTTGGAGATGAAAAAAGGGATTGAATTTATAGATTTTCAACACAAAGGAGGTGAGAATTGGAACTCAAGTCCTGATTGATAGACAACTAAAATTGATTGATCTGTGAACTTAATTGATTGATTTGTTAACAAAATTGATTGGAGAGTGAACTTAATTGATTTGAGAGTGAAATCAATTGATTAACCAGTAGACTGAATAGAATAGTTAGTTGACTAAATTGATTGATTAGAAGATTGAATTGATTGATTAGTCATAAAAAGCTGATTTTGAGTGAAAATGGGAGATTGAGTTAACTGAGTTAACTGATTAGTTGACTTATTTGATCAATCAGTTTGATTTCAACATGTGTTGTAGGATTTTGAAATTGAATTTGATTTTGATTTTCAATTTGGATTTGAATTTGGACTTTCGAATACTGAAATTCAGATTTGGTGAAATGTTAATTTGGAAGAAATGAAATTAAGTGAAATGATATGAAATTTGAATTTGGGAAAAATAAAATGAAATTAATTGAAATTAGAATTTGGGGAATTAGAATAATAATTAATTAATTTTAAATAATTTAAATAAAATTATTTAAACATTAGAAATTAAATTTAATTAAATAATAAAGATTATTTAACTAAGGAAAATGTCGTAATTAATTAAACAATAAATTAATATTTGAAATAGGGTTAACTGATTAAATTGATTTGAGAATATAAATTGAATAATTAGAAATGTTGAATGTGATAGTCAGAAGAACTAATTAGTTTAATCAAATAATTAAAGAATTACTTAATTAATTAGACGAATAATTAATATGCGATCAATGAGACATTTTTAGGTGTCTACATTTTCTCCTCTTTGACACTGTAGTGTCCTAAAATTGTGACACTTGCAATTTCGACTGCATTTCGGTCTTCACGATGGCGACGCAACACGCAACCTGAATGGAGACCCCGAAACCTGATTATGACACTGAAAACTGCATTTTCTTGCACCCTGGCCTGAACCTCCTTTGCACCCTGCTGTCCCGGGAGGTGGGACCAGAGCGCCCAGCGCCCTGGTCCTTCAGGACTAGGGCGCCCAGCGCCCTGGTCCCCCAGGACCATGGCGCCCAGCGCCCTGGTCCCTGGCCCTATTTTGGGCCCGGTCTCCTATGGGGTCTCGGGTCTTTTTGTTTGCAAATTGGAAATTAACTTTCCTGGTCGGCCTAAGGTCAGGAAAATCAGTCTATTAACCCTAATTGACAAGTATATAAACTACATTTTCCTCTTCCATTTGGGTAAGAAGGACATATGTGTACAAGCATGGAAACTATACTCAAGCATTCAAGCATTCAAGCATTCCTTCAAGTAATTGATCATTTCAAGTCTCCATTCAAGGCTAAGTGTTGCATTCAAGACAAGGATTCAACCATTGAAGAGGAGATCACATATTACTACATACAACATACAACAAACAACAACATCTATACCTTCGCACATAAGGATACAAACATCCTTACAACAAGGTATTAGTACTTGTTTTACATTACATACATTTACATTTTTTAGCATTTCTCATTTCTTGGTTAATTCCAAAACCGGGGTTTGACCTAAAGGCAAACCCCTAATCCCTAACCCCCCAATCGTCTTCGCTTTTCTGTGTGTAGGTTGCAGGTACGCGGCTGAAATTGAAGATCTGGAATCCTTGTGCAGAGACAAACAGATCCCCCTTCGTTTCGCGGATTTTTCGGAGGACCGTGTGCACGCCGGGCGCCATCGTCCTGTCAACTTTCGCTCAAATTTGCAGAACAGCACCGTCTCGACATTTTACTGCTAATTCCAGGTCCGCAGCTTCATATCATATCCCTAACTCAGTTTATAAGAGAATCTTTCTCACTTTCTATGCATTCCTAGCTTAATTCTTCTATCAACATTCTTTACAAAAGAGGGTAGCCTTGCTGTCTTAACCCTTGAAACACATTTAGCATCCAATCTTGCATTGTGTGGGATTGGATCTTGTGGGTTTCAACCCCTCTTTTGAATGTAAAGTCTCTCCCCTAAGTGAAAACCATCAACCCTAGTGACTCTCCCTTCTCTCTCCTTGGAGTTGGAAGAGGGGAGAGCAACTAGGGTTCGATCACGATTTTCCGCTTTACATTTTGGTGAACCCGACGTGAACATCCTTTCTGATTATTCATAGTTAGATCTGAAAATTGGATTCCTTGATTACATTTCCATGTTTGATCTTTTGCAAAATTTTAGAGGTTAATTGCATAAAAACCCTAAATTTTCTTTTTAAGTAATTAAACTTGTGAAATGTTTAATTGTTAATGCTTGTTTCAGATCTGCCCTTCTATTACAAATTGTCAATTCATATTTGTGCTTTGATTTTGAAAATTAAGTGGTTAAGTGTCAAAACCCTAATTTTTGAAACCCTCTTGATTCAACCTTTGTCCGACAATTTCACTGATCAAAACATCTCCAAATCAGCTGTAACTTTGGATTCCGCAATAAAATCACAATATCTTTCATCCATGAAAATTTGGAAAAAATTTGCGAGGACCGTGTGCACTCCGAGCACCATCGTCCCCGACATTTTTTCCGAAATTTCGGGAGCAAGATCTTACTGTATTTTTCTGCTAAAATCCAGAATTTTGGCTAATTTTATCAATTCTAACACCTTCAAAATTGCAGTCAAAGTTGGTCTTGTGATTGCTTGGTTTAGGGCTTCTAATCATTCAAAAATTGTTGAAATTGAAATTTGTGTCAAAATTGTGTTTCTTACAGTCCTAAATCTGAAAAATGTGTTATCATCCATTCGAAATTTCAGTGATTTATTCAAATTTTTGCAATTTGTGACTTTTGAAATTAGGTGCTTAATTACAACAACTTTGATTTCCGCTTTCAAAATTGAATTTTGCGTGAAATTGAGTCAACTTTCAAATTTCAAAACTTGCATTGCTTTTGGTATTCCCTCTAAAATCATAAAATTCAAAATTTCAGTTTCCCTCTCTTTTTCAAAATTCAAATTTTGCATTTTTCGATAATCTTGGTAGGGTTCAATTTTGAGATTGCAACTTTAATTTGGCCTATCTATAGATCGTAAAATCACTCAATTTTTTCAAGTTAGCTGTAAAATCATCATAACTTTCATCCCTGCAAATTTCGAAAAAAGTTGCGAGGACCGTGTGCACTCCGAGCGCCACGGTCCCGGACATTTTTTCCGAAATTTCGGGAGATTGTCCTGATTGTATTTAACAGCTTAAATCTAGAAGATTGGCTGATTTTACTGAAAATTGCTACCTCTAAAATTCAAAATCTTTTCTCCCTCTCTAGTGCATGAGTTTTACAACAACAAGTCCTACTTACACCATTCCCGTTAGACGAAGCCTTAGAATTAAGTCCTTCCAAGGTTTAATTACTGAGGAGATGGAACCTAATTTGAATGGTCTTTTTAACGAGGACATGGGTAATTCCTCTAATCCTCTTAATGATGAAGAAGCTCTCCATGAGGTTTCTGTAGAACAACTTTCAAAATTGGATAACCAATTTGATGATTTTCGACAGTGGATGTCTCAAGAATACCCTGATAGTCAAGCTCTTCCTTTAATTGAGGGTCTAAAACGTATGCTTCAAAGTGATAAGAATGGAATTGATATTTTGCGTGGTATTGCACACATTCTGGATTCAAATGTGATGCCTATGAAGAGTTGTGCTGAAACTTTGGGTTATACACAACCTCCTACTCAAGTCAATCATTCTATTCCTTTGATGACTTCTATTGCTAGCATACCTACTTTTACATCAAACATAATGACTACTTCAACACAAGACATTCCTCCTATGATCACCAGTCATGGGGGCAATCCCTCTTCTTCAATTAACCCTCTTCCTTCATTCAATCCAACTGCTCCATTCATTCCTTCAATGAGTGTTCCTCTTATATCTCCACAAATGAACATGACGCAAGGGGGCAATTCATTTAACCCTTCCATTCCTCCTTGTAGTGTTCCTCCTTTCCAATCATCTCCTATGACTAACTATCATAGTGTCCCACCACCTTACTCTCTACCTTCTTTCAATAACATAACACCTCCATCACAATCTAACATGTCTAATATGAACTCTTCGACTGAAGCGACCATTAACCATCTTGCACAAACTGTCTCTTCTTTACAGCAACAAATTGCCTCTATGAATCAATCTAAGTTTAGTGTGCCCACATTTGATGTTGCGAGCCCACTTTCTCTTGACATTGTTCGAGCTATTCCCCCTAAACATGTTGAAATTCCGCATTCGGAGCTTTATAATGGTAAGGGTGATCCTCTAACACATGTTAAGACCTTTCAAACAATATGTACTGATTTTGCTTATGACCAAAGGTTGCTTGCAAAACTGTTTACTAGAACATTAAGAGATAAAGCCCTACAATGGTATTGCTCGTTGCCTTCCTATTCTATTACTTCTTTTGAACAACTTGCAAATGCTTTCATTCAACAATTTCAAAACAATATAAGTCCTAAAGTTACTTTGATTGATTTAATGCATTGTAAACAAGGTGTTAAAGAAAAAGTGACTGATTTCATTGGTAGATATAAGCATTTGTATGCTCAAATTTCCTTTCCAGTGCCTAACAATGATATTCAAAGAATCTTTATTTCTAATTTACAAAAAGACATTAGAGACAAACTCCTGTTTTCTGAGTTTACTTCTTTCCAACAGTTGTGCGCAACTCTTCACAATTATCAACTAACTGTGAGTCAAATGGAACAATCACATCCTATGGCTCCGAGTGATAAGGGTGATAGTAGTCAACAACCATTTGGGAAGTTTAAACCGAACAAAGAGTCCATTAAATTCAATGAAAACATCATCAACAACAATGTGAATGCAGCATCAGGTGTGTCTCCTATTTCTAAGTTTTTCAAGAAAGAAAGAAAGTTTACTCCTTTGAATGAATCATTGCATAGTATTATGAATAAGTTATTGGAACAAAATGTGCTTACTCTTCCTCCTATAAGGCAAATTGATCCTGCAAAGATTACTTCACCTTATTTTGATAACAAATCTTTTTGTCAATTTCATCGTCAACCTGGGCATGATACTGAAAAATGTTTTGCTTTAAAAGGTAAAATTCAAGATTTGATTGATAATAATACTATCTCTATTTCTGGTGTGAATGATAAAGGCAACACATCTGTAGCTCCTCCTAACCAAAATCTTCAGATTTTTACTGATCCATTGCCTTCTCATACCTCTAATGCGATTGATACTATTGATTCCTTTGTCTCACCTGATGATCTTGTGTCTATGACTCCAAATGTGATTAACTTTGTGGAACAGCAGAAAATCCCTAAAGAACCTTCCATCACATTTGATTCCAGTGAAACTATCAGGGCACCTGATGGTCCTTTATATATAGTTGCAAAAGTCAAGAATACACCTTGCCGTGGAGTGCTTATTGATCCTTCTTGTATGGTTAATGTTATTACTGAAGAATTTCTTTTTACTTTGCAATTGAATCAAGTGATCTATGATGAAACAAATGTGGTTGTGAAACTATTCGATGCATTTTCTTCTCCTGCAATTGGTTCTATTACATTACCTATTGAGGTCCGTAACAAATCCCTTGATGTGAACTTTTCTATTATTCCATCTTCCGAACAATTTCGTGTGAAGCTTGGCTATCCTTGGCTATCTTCCATGAAAGCTATTGCTTCTCCTATTCACAAGTGTTTGAAATTTCCCCATAATGGTGAAGTTGTTACTGTCAATCATAGTCTCTTTAAACCAGCTGAAAGAACTTCTAGCGTTCCTTTTGATTATTTTTGGCCTAAACAATTCCAATCTCTTCCTCCGCGAAGTGATCATCTTTTCAAATCTTATCAAAAGTGGAAAAAAGACATGATCCTATCTCTAAGTGAACCTAGAACACCCAAACTTGACATTCCTATCATTCTTGAGAAGGAAGTTCTTCCTTTGAAAGATAAAACTAATGTCTTTCCTCAAGAAGATTCCCAACCCATCCCTATGGATGTGACTATGCCTATATCTAATAAACCTCCTAAGAGTAGACCTATACCTCCTCATCATGATGGACTTGGTCTCCTTCCTAAACCAAATATTCCTCCCTTATATGGAGCAGTTCCTCCTCCTTCCTCTTATGGAGAGAAGAGACCTTCCTCTTCTCCTATTATTCAACCTAAGAGACCACAACCTAAACACCCAAGTGATAAGGATGAGAACATTCCTCCTCAATCTCCTAATCTTCCTACTAAGACTAGACAAAATCATTCTGCATGTGAACGGCGATGAAAGCGTCGTCTTAGAGCTCAGGCAGCTGCCTCTCAAACTTTGCAATCCCCAAAAACACCTTCAACAAGCATTATTCCATTTTCTCCTCAGCCGACGATTGAGCCGAAATCTCCTAAACATAAGATGCATGATGGTCTTGATCCTGTGCGAATTAAAGATCCTATTTTTATAAATCTTGATGATGATATAGATGAAAATTTTATTCATGATGCAAATGTTACTCCTGTTCACTCTGATAGTGAATATGAATATGTTGATGTTGATAACCATCTATCTAACGAATTTTCTAAAGCACTTATCCTAGCTCCTAGACAAGAACAACGTGGCTCGGAACATGAACATAGCCCTTGTTTGGATCTTGTGATAGCTCCATCTGCTGTGTTGGATGTTCCTCCTCTAGCGTGTTCCCTACCTTCCCGAAACATTGATCAGCAAGATCGGGGGGTAGATGACGTGCTAGACTAGTTTCATTAGCATAGCAGATTCTCTCCCCCTCTCTTTTGTTACTTCTTCTATATGTTATTCTCATTCTTCTATTTGTTGTCCTTAGTGTTGTCTACTTGAGGACGATGCAAAGCATTGAGATCTCTCGATCTCTCTCATGTTGACTCAAAAGAAACATGTGTTCCCTTCTTCTAGGTGACCTTCCTTGATTGGGGAATGAAGAACAATTATGCATACATACATATGATATACATGAATAATCATACATCATACTGACCCCGAGGAAAGTGAAGTCACCTTGTGCTTTGTGTTTTGTGTCTATTATCCTTGGGCTTATCTCACACTTGGGGGCTAAATCCTTGTGATAACGTGCTCCTTTCCCTTCTCATTCTTATATGTATCACTGCCTTAAAGCAATCACCCCCGGTGAGGCGTGTGCGATCGCTTTAATGTAGGGGGGCATACATCCCGTTCATATCTTTTCAAGATACTTGAAAATTTCTTGACAAATTTAGCTTTGCCTTGAAAATTTTTGATATCTTTCTTGCATGACTCATAGTGAGGGAACCTTACTACTGATAGTCATGGTTCTCCCTCGTGATCTTCCCTTTTACCTTGTCAATCGAAGTCGTAAGATTCTTAGTGCACTGGGGGCTTGGTGTATCTTGCCTCCTTGACGTGGTGAAAGTTTTTCAATGTTGTTTCCTTGTACTTTACCGGAAGTATGAGCGTACGCTTATACTCCCACTAAAGTGGGGGCTAAATGTAGCATCCTAAAATTGTGACACTTGCAATTTCAACTGCATTTCGGTCTTCACGATGGCGACGCAACACGCAACCTGAATGGAGACCCCAAAACTTGATTATGACATTGAAAACTGCATTTTCTAGCACCCTGGCCTGAACCTCCTTTGCACCCTGCTGTCCCGGGAGGTGGGACCAGAGCGCCCAGCGCCCTGGTCCTTCAGGACCAGGGCGCCCTGGTCCCTGGCCCTATTTTGGGCCCGGTCTCCTATGGGGTCTCGGGTCTTTTTGTTTGCAAATTGGAAATTAACTTTCCTGGTCGGCCTAAGGTCGGGAAAATCAGTCTATTAACCCTAATTGACAAGTATATAAACTACATTTTCCTCTTCCATTTGGGTAAGAAGGACATATGTGTACAAGCATGGAAACTATACTCAAGCATTCAAGCATTCAAGCATTCCTTCAAGTAATTGACCATTTCAAGTCTCCATTCAAGGCTAAGTGTTGCATTCAAGACAAGGATTCAACCATTGAAGAGGAGATCACATATTACTACATACAACATACAACAAACAACAACATCTATACCTTCGCACATAAGGATACAAACATCCTTACAACAAGGTATTAGTACTTGTTTTACATTACATACATTTACATTTTTTAGCATTTCTCATTTCTTGGTTAATTCCAAAACCGGGGTTTGACCTAAAGGCAAACCCCTAATCCCTAAGCCCCCAATCGTCTTCGCTTTTCTGTGTGTAGGTTGCAGGTACGCGGCTAAAATTGAAGATCTGGAATCCTTGTGCAGAGACAAACAGATCCCCCTTCGTTTCGCAGATTTTTCGGAGGACCGTGTGCACGCTAGGCGCCATCGTCCCGTCAACTTTCGCTCAAATTTGCAGAACAACACCGTCTCGACATTTTACTGCTAATTCCAGGTCCGCAGCTTCATATCATATCCCTAACTCAGTTTATAAGTGAATCTTTCTCACTTTCTATGCATTCCTAGCTTAATTCTTCTATCAACATTCTTTACAAAAGAGGGTAGCCTTGCTGTCTTAACCCTTGAAACACATTTAGCATCCAATCTTGCATTGTGTGGGATTGGATCTTGTGGGTTTCAACCCCTCTTTTGAATGTAAAGTCTCTCCCCTAAGTGAAAACCATCAACCCTAGTGACTCTCCCTTCTCTCTCCTTGGAGTTGGAAGAGGGGAGAGCAACTAGGGTTCGATCGCGATTTTCCGCTTTACAGACACAATGTTGAAATGATGTTGTTCCAAAGAAAACAAAAAAAAAATGCCCTAGTATGCCCAATGATGCTTAGGGTATAAATATGCGTCCTCGGAAAAAGTGGTCGAAAAATTGTGAAATTAAGACCATTTTTTCAAAAATATACTAGTAATCGATCATGTAAAGTTTGGTGAGGTTTGATCTCATTTGATATGGCTACAACAGCATTGAAGTTGGAGGGGACCACAACTATTAGGGTGGCAAAAACCCTAATTTTGAGCTATAAATTGAAAATTGGTTTTGATTGTAGCTCATTTGTACTCATTTGCTTTGTAGGAATTCCTTTGAGATTTTAGTGCTTTCAATGTCCTTGGAGTGAGATGGTGGGTCACAAAGCGAGGTTGCATTTGTTTGAGCGAGTACGATCGTATTAGAGACCTCCCAGTACTAGTGGCATGGTGAGTTTCCAAAACTTATGCCCTTTTTTGTCTGTTTTTTCCAAAATTTTCATCGATGTGTAAATGTGAAAAAATTAACAAATTCGCAATTAATTGTCGATTTATCCGTAATTGCTAATATTAGTTCGCAATTGCTAATATTAATTCACAATTTTTTTTTATCTTGCAATTGCAATTGTTGATGTAAATTTTAGTTCGCAATTGCTTTAAACAGTTCCCACTTGCTTTAAATAGTTTGCAATTGATAATATCAGTTCGTATTTGATATGATATGAATTTCTTTGTGTTTTCTCATGATGTGAATGATGTATCTAACTCATTTTACTTTTTGTCAAATGCAGAAGAATTATTCAGTCTTGGTTGCGAGATAGACAAGGCTAGATAGTCTTGATCGATGTCATGAGTTAGATGTCAAGGATACAACTATGCTCCGACAGGTTGGATTATACCATATAGTGCACTTACCTAAGATTACGGCCAATAGGGCCATAATAATTGCCTCCATTGAGTAGTGACATTCAGAGACTTGTTCATTTCATCTTCCGATAGGTGAGGCATCCATCACACTTGAGGATGTGTGACGTATTCTACACATTCCCATATTTTGTGCATGGGTTACATTTGATCATAGTGATGGAATAGATGCCTTGTGCACTTTGTTTGAGTGTTCCGAGGATGATCTTCATATCCAAGGTCATTATGAGATTCATTGGGATGATCTAGATTATGATGATCTCACTATTGTTCTTTGTTGTACTATTGCTGGATTGTTGATCCCTGATAGATGTACCCATGGTTTCCCTATTGGATGGGGATGAGTGATCCACGATATGGTTATTCATAGATGAGTGTTTGCTTGGGGTCCCTATCTTCTTGCCACTTTATATCATCCGATGCATGAGATTGTATATTTGTAGAAGAAATCCATTGGATGTGGTGTTACTTTGCTCCAGATATGGGCTTGGGAGTACATTGCTATATTTTGGCCTATGATGCATGTTGATTTAAAGCCAAAGCAGCCATATGCTTATAAATATATTGTTGGAGTGAGACATAGGGCATCAGGTAACATTTTGTAGTGGCGTCATCAGATTGATACATTACAATACTTCTCATGGAGACCTTATCTTACTTGTCCTCATTGGGCTGATGATGCTCAACATCTTCCTTTCTGCCAACAGTAGAGATACCTTATTGGGTGAGATGTTGGTGGTCATAGGGTGATTGATAGGCATCTTCCTGGCCGTGTACTTCGATAGTTTGGGGAGATACAGGGTGTTCCAGATGTCACAACCTATTTTTCTCGTACTACTAATGAGATCGGTGATTGGGGTGCATGTGTGCAGCCTCATGTTGCTATTGAAGAGTTTGATGCTCTTGCTCATATTCAGTGGGGTTGGTTATCTGGTGTTGCAGATCCAAGGACTACAACACAGTATAGTGTATGGTGGATACAACATAGGCCCATACCTTTGACATATCCTATAGTTTTGATTGGAGCTCAGTAGATTAGGCATAGCAGGAGTCCTAGGGGGAGAGGGAGAGGATGAGGTTGAGATGGAGGTCAAGGAGGATGGGATAGATGAGGTAGAGATGGAGGTCGAGATAGGGGCCAGATAGATCTAATAGCAACAGTTACAAAGCAAGTTGAGAGTGGAGAGGAGGATGTGGATGTCGGTGGAGACATTACATCTATGAGTTGTTCTGGTGAGAGCAGGAGTGATGAGTTAGTATTAGGTTCATTGAGCAGTGATGGGGATGATGGTGGGGGTGGTGGACATGATATTGATATACTCCAGGCCATGGAGATAGGAGGTGTGTAGGGAGATGATGAGAAGGAGGGAATGAGGGCTTAGGTTAGGAGTTTGGAGGAATTGGTCGCTACTTTGCAACATTCATGGATGGAGGATAGAGATCAGTATCGATGGACGATGGAGGAGTTGACTACAAAGAGGGATCAGATAGCCGATGAGAGAGATCAACTACAAAGAGAGAGGGATGAGGCAGTCAGGCAAGCTTAGATCACCATGGATTCATACAATCAGTTATTTGGGCCAATGATAGAGGCATGAAGCCAGATAGATAGATATTTTACTGCTACACAGGAGGTTATTTACTATAGGTAGGCTTATGCAAGATCTATTTTGGAGGGACAAAGAGAGCCTATTTTTAGTGCTTTCATGGGGAGGAGATCGAGTCGGTCTACTTCTCGAAAGACTAGTAGTGGAGGAGAGATGGGTCCACCTAAGGTGCCATCAGGATAGACAGGTTCTAGGCGAGATACACCTACTGATAGGGGAAGCATTGGTTGAGACACTTTGTTATTGATGATGTATCATAGATACAATGTATTTTGACACATTGATGAGGGGTAAATGCACCAAGATGGTGAACAAAAAAGTGGCCACATGCCAAAAAAAAGCCAAATTTTTCATAACCCGTGTAGGTTCTAAAAATTCAAAAACATGCTAGGCTTGGTAACACCAAGCCTAGCCAAAAACAATTTAAAAAACAAAAAGTTCCTCAAAACCTGTATAGGTTTTGAGGAACATTTTTGGTTTTTAATAAAAAATAAAAGTTCCTCAAAACCCGTACGGGTTTTGAGGAACATTATTTTTTTGGGTAGCCCACGGGTTTTGGCCATTTTCAATGCGAAAACCCATGGAATAGAAGCAAGAGAAAGCCAAAAATCCATAGAACCTGCACGGTTTTGTAATTATTTTGGATTTTTCCAGCATTAAGAGCAATTTTCAACAATGGCACCCCGTCGAACATATAAGATTTGATTGGTTTGATTATTTTTGTTTGTATTTTAATTGAAGTAGAGTTTTTTAATTGATTTAAGTTTGTTTTTATTAATTTGATGTCAGATTCTTCAAGCAATCCCCCAAAATGAAATAGACAACAAAGAGCTCCTCCTACACAAGCAACACAAGCAAACCCTATAAACATTACACATGAGCAACAAGAAAAACCTCAAGATATTTCTCCGCAACCACAAAATCCTCAAAATATTGCTCCTCAACAACCACTGCCACCCAAAAACCCTCCAAGTCCTCCATTAGATCATGCAGATGCCACACAAGAGGATCTCATCAATTGCCTTACACAAAATAGTGCCCAAATTTCTATATTGGTGAATAGGTTGAGGTCCTCTAGGCTTGAGCACCACTCAACCCTTGCTAGAACACTATAAACAATGGAAAAGTGTAAATGAGGTATCTAGGGAGGTTACAAAATGGGGTTCATGGAGGGATAGGTGTTGAAAATTTTATGCGAATGGGTTGTCATATGATCAAGTGAAAAAAATGGCATACTTAAAGCTGACATATGTGCTCTTTTCACCGATCCTGTTACTAGTAACAACCTAGAACTAAATACGACTCGGTTTCCTATACGTTCATGCGTTCATGCTAGGATGAAAGAAGATTTTTGGGATAGGTGGTATATGGTCTTTCACCAACCACCTTGTAATAATTGGGAGGTGTCTCTATATTTTTAGAGAAAGTTGTATTGTGAGTTTATCCTCGGCAAGAAGTCGAATTACTTTGACATCCGACAATTTCAGGGTAGAGGGAGAGGCTCTACGTAGGATAGACCTGGGGCCCATAGGGTGGTACAGCCACAACATGGGAGGAATATAGCTCCTGAACCCATGGTTCATGTCACTGTCCCTATATCCTTGAAGGAGTCTATGGAATTATAGACACTTCAAGCAGCCGCCTCATTGATTGATGCCATTTTTAAGCATGGCACATAGTTGGTCAGGGTAGAGGATGTACCAGCACTTGTGGAACCTTATTCATCAATGACACTTCCTTCATAAACATCACCTCCTTCAATAGCGTCACCTCATGCATCATTTGGCATGGGCCAACCCATTCAGCATATGTGCCCCACCTGCCAAGGTGTATGTTCTGGTGTAGACACTGATGCAGATGAGGATGGTTTGACATCTCATTCATTTACATGTTGTGGGAGTAGATGCCATGCTTCCACTACAGAGGATGTGACCCTCACTGATGACCTGATCAGTATGTTGTACCCTCTCTACCAGACACAGGTGTGTTTAATTCTATTTATGACATGTTATCAATTAAGTGACTAAATCTTATAAAAAGAAATAAATTTTTATTTTTAGAATAATTTAAAGTGACATATAAATAAAATGCATTGTAGGGTGCAACAGGTGGCGAGAATACACCACATACTTTTCAGTCGACTCCACGGTCGCGAGTAGTTTTGCCACCAGAGGTAAAGATTTATAAATTTGTTAAAAATATAATAATACATTGGTTTCAAAATATCTTTTGTTAATTATATGTATCATTACTTGGTGTTTTATAGGGCTTCTCAGGGACCGAGATGTCCCAACTTCATGATAACACACTTTCGGCCATTGACTTTGGCCAAGATAGCTATGCGGTACCATTTAGATTATATATATTTGACTTAAGTGATATATTAAATATATGTTCTTTTTCCTTATGTTAATTTTTTCTATTAGTTTACCCCAGCTGCCTTGAGGACATCTTGTGTGAGAAAGCCATCCTCTAGCACTCCGAGGCAAAAAAAGATATCCTCTCAAACACCCAAATGAAAGAAGGTAATTCAGTACAATTTAAATTCATTTGTTGAAATGTATTATGATTAAACATGTATATGTAGATATTGATAAATGTACTTAATTTATTTGTTCTATATATAGAAACATATGGGGTTTATGGAATTAATGAATGCACCTTATGTCGATGAGGTTCAATAAAGGGAAGAGGTGATATCTTCATATTCACTTTGGATTTCATTCTTGCTTGTTCGAAATAAATAAATCCTTTTATGTCTATATCATAGGTTATCATTTTTCATACAGGAAATGGTAATAGTTGCATCAGATTTGACTAGGCCTCCTAAGGTTACAGGAAAACTATATGAGGCTTCAGTTTGCATTTGTTCTACATATGTTAAAAATATTTGTTCTATTTAGTTTGTCAACAACTTTGGGTTATTAACTTGTATAATTGTCTTCAACCTATTACAACCCCCTTCCAAACTTCCTACTGATGTTCTGCCATTCCATTTCAGTAGAAGTCCTACATGCATAATATGGGATCCAACATGACCAAGGGAAAAGGTATGTCTGTCTTAGATCAACTCCTTTTCACTAAGTGCACAACGAAGTTGAAACCCTCTAGTTAACTCCTTTTGGAACACTTGCCATGGATATAGGAAATGATCATAACTGATTCATCTATGACTTTGCCTCCTACGACCACAACACATCCATCTGAGGCTCCGGTATGCTTTAGTTTTTTAGTCTATTCATTTTTAGTTACATGTGTTATTTGACATATATGTTATTAACTTGTATTAATGTTGTTTTACCAGTTACAGCCCCCTTCAGGAAATCCCACGGATCCTCAACCTTACCCATTGCTGAAGAAAGAGATGAGGTAATCAACATTTCAACTTCAAATAATTTAGAGTTCAGTATTTAGTTATTTTGATGTTATATTGAGAAAATATATCTAATTCGACATTTGAATTATCCTTGTGTAGCCACCTGCAGAGCCACGTACTGCTTCGAAGAGGCTCAATTTTGATGATCTGCCATAGTCATAGATACTAATAGAGACATATAGTTATAGTTGTGATCATTGAAGGACCAATTTTTTTATATATTCGACATTTGTATATATATATATATATATATATATATCAACTTTGACAGACATGGCACATGCCACATTTTTGTAACTATTATTGATTTGGCATCTATGCCATTTTTTGATATGTACACGATTATTGTTCATTTTGCTAATATGAAACTTGATATTCTTGAAACTTACTTATTTTCTATTGAAATGTGATCAAACCTGTTCATTCTGTATATGTCTTGAAATGTGATTCAATTTGTTCATTACTTGTAACTCATATGGCGTATACTTTTAAACTATCTATTACTCATATTGTGTATACCCACGTACCCAAGTAACGACACTGGTAATGCTGATATTGTGTATTTTGATTGAGTGAATTTGCTTTGAGTCCTTTCTGCATGAAGATATTGGAGTGAAGTTATTATTTCATAAACTCGTGCTTATTGAGTGAAGTTCATCATTTCAAGAATCAATTAAGACAAGACTTGAGCGCACAAAGCAGATTTGAAATTTATCTAAGGATGAGTCGGCTTAGGTAAGGTTTTCATTTAAATTTTTTTCCATAACAAGTTGGCCTTAGGGTAAGAGACACACCTATTCATCCAAATCACCTATAAAAGAAGAGTTAGAGAAATCATTTTAACATCAAATCAAACCAATTATCTCTTCTTTCGTTAAAAAAAGTGAAAAACTGTCAGTGAGAGGTCGCAAAAAAGTGCATATTTCCTTCTACTCATTGTGGGAATGAACCATCAGCGTGAGCACATCCAGGTGGCTGGTTTTACGCTAAGTGTTCCCTTGTCTCGCTCCCCAAGATGTCTGATCATTCTGAGCCACCTCGTAGCGACGTTTTCCCTTGACCACTCAAAGTGGAAAAAATGGTCAAACTTTGACGTCGCGTAACTCAAAGACCGCGAAACTTATGGATGATCCATTTGAACCTATGGGGTCATGTTGTCACTTCCTAAAAAATCCTCTCTCAGTTTTGGACAACTCGATTTTGTTTTCTTGTGGTGATATTTTTTTTGTCGCATCAAAAAACTGTAAAAAATCGTCAGTGAGAGGTGGCAAAATAGTGCATCTTTCACTCTTCTCATCCTAGGAACAAATCATCAGTGCAAGTGCATCCAAGTGGTTGGGTTTACGCTAGGTGTGCTCTTGTATCACTTCCCAAGATGCCTGATCATTCTGAGCCACTTCCTAGCGATGCTTTCCCTGGAGCGCTTAAAGTGGAAAAAATAGTCAAACTTTGACATCACATAACTTGAAGACTATGTCTCTTATGGATGATCCTATTGAACCTATGGGGTCGTGTTGTCACTTCCTAAAAAATTCTCTCTCGGTTTCAGACAACTCGATTTCATTTTCTTGTGGTAAGATTTTTTTTGTCGCATAAAAAAGGGTCAAAAACTGTTAGTGAGAGGTGGCAAAATAGTACATCCTTCATTCTACTCGTCGTGGGAATGAACTATCAATGGGAGCGCATTCGGGTGGTTGGATTTACATTAGGTGTGCCCTTGTCTTTCTCTCTTAGACGTCTGATCATTTCGAGCCACCGCGTAGCGACACTTTCCCTTGAGAGCTCAAAGTGGAAAAAACGGTCAACCTTTGATGTCACGTAACTTGGAGACCATGGCACTTATGGATTAGCCATTCAAACATATGGGGTCATGTGTTTGCTACCTAAAAAATCCTCTCTTGGTTTTGGACAATTCAATTCCGTTTTCTTGTGGTGAGATTTTTTTTGTCACATAAAAAACCGTCAGTGATAGGTGGCAAAATAGTGCATCTTTCGTTCTGCTTGTCGTGGGAATGAACCGTCAGTGCAAGTGCATTTGGGTGGTTGTGTTTATGCTATTTGTTCCCTTATCTTTCTCCCCAAGATGTCCAATCATTCCGAGCCACCTCGTAGCAATGTTTTCCCTTGAGTGCTCAAAGTGGAAAAAAAGGTCAAACTTTGACGTCGCGTAACTTAGAGACCATGGCACTTATGGACAATCTATTTGAACCTATGGGGTCATGTGGTTTCTGCCTAGAAATTTCTCTCTCGGTTTTGGACAACTTGATTTCATTTTCTTGTGGTGATATTTTTTCTGTCGCATCAAAAACCGTTAGTGAGAGGTGGCAAAATAGTTCATCTTTCGTTTTGCTTGTCGTGGGAACAAACCATTAGCGCAAGCGCATTCTGGTGGCTGGTTTTATGCTAGGTGTGCCCTTGTCTCACTCCCCAAGATGTTTGATCATTCTAAGCCACCTCATAGCGACGTTTTCCCTTGAGCGCTCAAAGTAGAAAAATGATCAAACTTTGACGTCATGTAACTTGGAGACCGTGGCACTTATGGATGCTCTGTTTAAGCCTAAGGGCTTGTGTTGTCTCTACCTAAAAAAACCTCTCTTGGTTTCAGACAACTCAATTCCATTTTCTTGCGGTGAGATTTTTTCTATCGCATAAAAAATCATCAGTGAGAGGTGGCAAAATAGTGCATCTTTTGTTTTGCTCATCGTGGGAATGAACTGTCAACGTGAGCGCATTCAGGTGGCTGAGTTTACACTATATGTGCCCTTTTCTTTCTCCTCAACACATCTGATCATTCTGAGCCACCTTGTAGGGACATTTTCCCTTGAGCATTCAAAGTGGAAAAAACGGTCAAACTTTGACGTCGCGTAACTCAGAGACCGTGGCACTTATGGATAATCCATTTGAACCTATGGGGTTTGGTTGTTTCTTCCTAAAAAATCCTCTCTCGGTTTTAGACAACTCAATTTCATTTTCTCGTGGTGAGATTTTTTCTGTCGCATCAAAAACCATTAGTGAGAGGTGGCAAAATAGTGCATCTTTCATTTTGCTCGTCGTGGGAATGAACCATCAATGTGAGCATGTTCGAGTGGTCAAGTTTATGCTAGATGTTCTCTTGTCTTGCTCCCCAAGACGTCCGATCATTCCAATCCACCTCATAGTGACATTTTCTCTTGAGTGCTCAAAGTGGAAAAAAGGGTCAAACTTTGACGTCGCATAACTCAGAGATAGTGGCACTTATTGATGTGCCATTTAAACCTATGGGGTCATGTTGCTGCTTCCTAAAAAAGCCCCTCTTGGTTTCTGGTGTAGGAGCACCTAGGACTTAGACTATCTAGTTTTTCAATTTTGTCTTGTACTGACCCTAGCCAAGTCAGTAGTAAATAAGGACTCTAGGAGGGTCCAAGAGTTAGAGTTTTGAGTCAATGTAGGCCTAGGTTGTGTTCATACTTCTTAGGTTTGCATTTTTGTGTATATAGTGAGTTTGAGTAGGTAATTGACCTTTTTGATGGTCAAAAGTGTCAAAACTTGGTACAAGAATTAGGGAGTGTTAAATTAGTATTAGGAAAGTTTTAAAAGTCATTTGTGATGACTTGGAATAGGTGTTATAGGTTGGAAAGACCAAAAGTGCAAAAAATGCAAAGTTGCAAAAAGTTGTCATGACAACTTTTGTCTTGAAATGGTTAGCGATGGAGTTAGGGATTGTTCAATGCCATAGGATGACTCCACACATGGGAAAGCTATAAGAACCCTCTCTTGCACGGCTACCAAGGTTGGTGAATGCATTTTGCAAGCTTAACAATCTGAAACTACTCATTTTCAGACTAGTTGGCAGCATTTTAGCTTGATTTTACTCATTTTGTAATTGAAAATGGATTGAATCCATTGATCCAGCAATGGATTAAGTTTCTCTTGTGTGTTATTGTGTTGTTGGTTTAATTTAGAGCTTTGTAGATACTGTTCATTAGTGTTTTCTTTCTTTAGTTTGCAACAACTAGTTTTGGCTTGTATATAGCAGTTTTCTTGTATATATGGTTGCCCCATGAGTTCCACACATTCTGCCATCACGGCTTGTTAAGACATGGAGGGAAACCATTTTTATAGTGTACATATGTAGCTGCAAGTACTGGAGAAGAGTTTAAGTATGACTGTCACCTTGTTCTAGCCGAGTCCAGGAGAAACCCAACTAGAGGAAATAAGGTGAAGATGAAGTGCCAAGTGCAGAGGTGGAGATGAAGATGGAGGAGCCTTGAAAAGTTCATTTGTTGAACAAACCCCAACTTGACCTGTCACTGCCACCTAGAAGGCCTAGAAACCCTCCAAAACCCTCATTTTGGGGTTAGCACATTTAATGGTGGGCTAATAAGCCAAAACCACAAAAATCACTTGAGGTTAGATGAACCATTGAAGGAAATCCAAAATTGTTTGGAGGTTTTTTGGACCGTTTTCACTCAAGCCCTAAAAAACCGATTTTAGGAGGCCTAATTGGGCTAATTCCTTGTAGCCCTTTTCTAGGCAAGATTTTGGAATCGGTAAGAAAAATATTGATTGCAAACCTCAAATGGACCCTAAATGCATCCAAAACATGAATGAAGACACCTCCACATCTCTGCATCATCTCACAATGGTAGGAGGTCATTTTGACAACTTGAAGCCAAGAAGCCATAATTGAGTACATGGGAAGCACTGTGAATTGGTAGGGTTCCTAGCCAAAACACTTGAAGTAAAACAACTTAGAGAGATCAAGAATCAAGCCCTAGAAGAGATTGAGAAAGACTTGGAGGTCTAGAGAGAAAATAGACCTAGTGAGTTGGTGCAATTGAGCAACACCAGCTAGGTAAAGTGTTGAGCAAACTAGGGTAGCCCCCACCAAATTGGTATCAAAGCCTATAAGATTTGGGCTAAGTGAGTAGATTTCCTCAGTGGAATCTATAGGAGACAACAACATGGTGACCAATGCAAAGTTGGCAAAGAAAGTGGATGATCAGGAGGAAGAGAACAGACTCCTGAAGGATAAGTTGCTAGAATTGGAGAGTAAGCTTGGAGAGGTAGAAACCAAAGCAGATGAAGTGTTGGTAAAGGTGGAAGGAGAAAAAGGGAAGGGTAAAGAAGTGTCAGAGATAGACAACATACCTAAACCTGATCCTATCCTAGAGAAAGAACCTTTCATGAAGGCATTGAGGGCCTTGAGTGGCAAATCACTGGAAGGATTGCCATTGTTCACTGGTAAGATGGAGGCAGAAGTAGTCCTAGAATGGATAGAAGGCATGGAGAACCATTTTGAATATGAAGGCATAAATGAAGCCCAGAGAGTCAAGGTAGCCAAGTCAAGGATGAGAGGAGCTTCTCTCACATGCTGGAAATTTGTGCAAGATGAAAGGAATAAAATGGGCAAAGCACCCATCTCTTCATGGAAATGGATGTTAGTCAAAATAAAAGAAGTCTATCTCCCTAATGACTATGAAGTGCAAAATCATAGGAGGAGGGAAAACTTAAGACAAAAAGATCTTGATGTCAGTAGCTATATGGAGGAGTTTCACAAACTTAGCCTTAGATCTCACGCAGTGGAAGAAGAGAGTCTCAAGGTTGCTAGGTACCTAAATAATCTACAGTGGAACATCCAAGAAGAAATCAGTCTAATGAGCCCAAAGATAGTCCACCAAACCTATCAACTTGCCCTTAAGGTGGAGGAAAAACTGAGAAGAAGACATGACTCAAGCAACAATAGGGGTGGGGGTAGAGGAAAATACAATAGAGGCCATAGAGGAGGCTTTGGAGGAAGAAGTTATGAACAAAGAACACAAGGATAGTCTAAACTCATTGAGCAACAAGATAGTGGTAGCAGTAAAGGAGGATTCAATAGAGGAAGGGGATCCAATAGTAGTTTTAGAGGATGATCTATTGGCCAAGGTAGAGGTTCCTCATACTTTGCAACGATGTAGTGTTACCATTGTAACCAACTTGGTCATCCAGCATATAGGTGTCCAGAGAAGGGATCATCATTACATGGTGGTGAAAGAAGAGAGAGCTATCTTCAAGAAGAGTCTTCAAGCAGCAAGACTTCAGAGGTTGCCTTAGAGTTAGAGGTAGGTGACAACTTGATGATAAGAAGAAACTTAATCAAAGAACCAGTTAGAGAAGAGCCAATCCAAAGAAGGTCCTTATTTAGGATCAAATGCAAGATTATGAACAAAGTGTGCAAAGTGATCATTGATTTGGGGTCTACAAACAACATTATGTCAGAAGAGGCAGTGAGCAAGCTCAAATTGCAAAGGATACCTCACAACAATCCCTATAGAGTCACCTGGTTGAACAAAGGCCAACATGTCCTAGTCAATGAGCAAGCATGGGTAGATTTTACCATTGGAAGGTATAAGGACAAGGTGTTATGTGATTTCCTACCCATGGATGCATGCCATCTTCTATTGGGAAGACCATGGCAATTTGGTAGACAAGCTCTCCATGATGGAGCCAAGAATGCATACTCATTCAAGAAAGATGGAGTCACATTCAAGATTCAGTCTATCCTTGAGGAATGTGAAAAAAAGGTAGCAGGTCCTAATGTTCTTTTGGTGAGTGAGAAATAGTTCTTGAAGACACTTGAGGAAGGTGAAGGTATAGGGTTTGCACTAGTGATGAAGCCCAAAGAGGAAGACAAGAAAGAGCAGCCAGATTTGGCATTAGAGGTGCAATATTTGTTGAAGAAATTCAAAGGCATAGTAAGTGAAGGACAACCAGCCACCTTACCTCCTAAAAGAACCATAAGCCATCAAATAGACTTCATTCCCAGAGCATCCTTGCCTAATAAGGCATCTTATAAGATGACCCCTCAACAAAATGTTGAGATTTCCAAGAAAATCCAAGAGCTCTTAGACCAAGGCCTAATTAGGAAAAGTATTAGCCCTTGTGTTGTCCCTACCGTGTTAGCACCAAAGAAAGGTGGTACTTGGAGATTGTGTACTGATTCTAGAGCCATAAATAGGATCACCATCAGATATAGTTTCCCTACTCCTAGAATAGAATACCTAATGGATTGTTTAGGGAAGCCAAGTACTTTACCAAGATTGACCTTAAGAGTGGCTATCATCAAATTAGGATTAAGGAGGGTGATGAATGGAAAACTGCATTTAAGACTACAGAGGGTCTTTATGAGTGGCTTGTAATGCCATTTGGATTATCCAATGCTCCAAGAACCTTCATGAGACTCATGAATGAAGTGATGAAGGACTTCATAGGTAAATTTGTGGTAGTATATCTTGATGATATTCTCATTTTCAGTAAAGATAGGGCAGATCACATTAATCATTTGCAAGATGTGTTATAAAGATTGTATGATGAAAATCTAACCATGAACTTGGATAAGTGTGAGTTTGTTAAGCAGGAGTTGGTTTACCTTGGGTTTGTGATGTCTCAAGGAAACCTCAAGATGGATCCCAGCAAGGTTGAAGCCATTATAAATTGGCCCACTCCTAAGTCATCAACAGAGGTGAGAAGCTTCCATGGACTAGCTTAGTACTATAGGAAGTTCATTAGGTAATTCAGTGCTATATGTGCACTAATGCTAGACACCATTAGAGGTGGAGTAAAGGAAAAGTTTCAGTGGGGTGAAGCAACAAACAAAGGTTTTGAAACCTTGCAGGAGAAGATAGCTACCCAACCAGTGCTAGTGTTGCCTAGTTTTGAGAAACTTTTCATTGTAGAATGTGATGCAAGAAATGTTGCAGTAGGTGTTGTCCTAAGCCAGGATGAAAGACCACTAGCTTTCCATAGTGAGAAGCTAAGTGATGCCAAGAGGAAATACTCCTCTTATGATCTTGAGTTGTATGCTTTAGTGCAGGTACTAAGGAAGTGGTGACACTATCTCCTCCCTAAAGAATTTTTGGTCTATACGGACAACCAAGCATTGAGTTTCCTAAACTCACAAGAAAAACTCATTCATAAACACATGAAATGGGTGGAGTATATGTAGGCCTATACATTCACCATTAAGCACAAGAAAGGGCAGTTAAACCGGGTAGCTGATGCATTGAGTAGAAGACTTTTGACAGTCCAAGAAATCCATTTGAGAAGCATAGGTGTGGACAGTTATAGAGACTTGTACCCAGAGGATGAAGACTTCTCAAATGCCTAAGGTGTGTAAGGAGTATCAAAACCACTTCCATAGTGAATATTCTGATTTTACTTTGCAAAATGAACTATTGTTCAAAGGTGGGCATCTTTGTGTGCCTAGAGGCTCAATGCGAGAAAACCTTATTCAAGAGAAGCATAATGGCAACCTTAGTGGACATTTTGGAATCAATAAGACTCAAGAGTTGGTTCAAAGATATTATTATTGGCCAAGGATGAATCAGGATGTGAAGAAGTATGTGGAGACTTGCATAGTTTGCCAAAAGGCCAAGGGTACTTCTACAAATGTCGGTTTATACCAACCTCTTCCCATACCAAATAGACCTTGGGAATGCATTAGCATGTATTTTTTAGTAGGTTTACCAAGGACAAAGAAAGGATATGACAACATTTATGTCATTGTGGATAGATTTAGCAAAATGGCTCACTTTGTGCGTTGCAAGACTACTCATGATGCATGCCAAATTGCTCAATTGTTCTTCAAAGAGGTGGTGAGGATACATGGTTTACCCATGAGAATTGTTTCAGATAGGGACTCAAAGTTAATGAGTCATTTTTGGAAGACACTATGGCAAAATCTTGGCACCAACCTTTCTTTTGGATCAACCTACCATCCTCAAACAGATGGGCATACCGATGTGGTGAATAGAAGCTTAGGAAACTTATTAAGGTGCCTTACCAAGGAATATGGTCAAACATGGGATCAAGTACTCTCACAAGGTGAATATGCATATAATGACACCATAAATAGGACTACCGATAAGAGCCCTTTTGAAGTGGTCTATGGTGTGCACCCAAGAGGCATTTTGGAGTTGAGAGACTTAGGAAGTGCAACAACAAGAAGTGGATATGCAGAGGAATTTTCTCAATCAATGAAGGAGGTCCATGAATCAGTCAAGCAAGCACTGATGGAGAATACAAGGAAACTCAAACAAAAAGTTGATGAAAGAAGGAAGAACCTACAATTTCAAGTAGGAGATCTTGTCATGGTGCACCTAAACAAAGAAATTCTACAATAAGGAATGCCAAACAAGTTACAAATGAGGAGGATAGGTCCATGCACCATTCTAGCCAAGTATGGAGAAAATGCATACAGGTGGATCTACCTAGTGACATAGGGTTGTCACCGGTTTTCAACATAGAAGACTTAGTTGCATACGAGGGACCAGTTCAAGGTTTAGATTGCAGTCACTCAGAGTTTTTAGATGATGTGAGCAACCTTCAGTTACCAGCCAAACCAAATCCAAAGGCCCAGAAGGTGTTGAGTTAAAGGTTCGCCAAGAAGATAAGGCATCAAGTCTATTGGGAGCACCTAATAAAATGGCAGGGTATGGATGATGTTGACGCTACATGGGTGCTTGAGACAGAGTTTAAGAATCTTGGAGTTGATCAGAATCTGATTCCAAAGGAGGTGACATGATCTTCTTTTGTTTGGGAGAATGGTGCAGGAGCACCTAGGACTTAGACTATCTAGTTTTTCAATTTTGGCTTATACTGACCCTATCCAAGTCAATAGTTAATAAGGACTCTAGGAGGTTCCAAGAATTATATTTTTGAGTCAATGTAGGCCTAGGTTGTGTTCATACTTCTTAGGTTTGCATTTTTGTGTAAATAGTGAGTTTGAGTAGGTAATTGACCTTTTTGATGGTAAAAAGTGTCAAAAATTGGTACAGGCATTAGGGAGGGTTAAATTAGTATTAGGAAAGTTTTAAAAGTCATTTTTGATGACTTGGAATAGGTCTTATAGGTTGGAAAGACCAAAAGTGCAAAAAATGCAAAGTTGCAAAAAGTTGTCATGATAACTTTTGTCCTGAAATGGTTAGCGATGGAATTAGGGATTGTTCAATGCCCTAGGATGAATCCACACATGGGAAAGCTATAATAAACCTCTCTTGCATGGTTACCAAGGTTGGTGAATGTGTTTTGCAAGATTAACAATCTGAAACTACTCATTTTCAGACTAGTTGGCAACGTTTTAGCTTGATTTTACTCATTTTGTAATTAAAAATGGATTAAATCCATTGATCCAGAAATGGATTGAGTTTATCTTGTATTTTATTGTGTTTTTGGTTAAATTTAGAGCTTTTTAGATACTATTCATTAGTGTTTTCTTGCTTTAGTTTGCAAACAACCAATTTTGGCTTGTATATAGCAATTTTCTTGTAAATATGGTTGCCCCATGAGTTGCACACGTGCTGCCATCATGACTTGTTGGTACATGGAGGGAAACCACTTGTATAGTGTACATATGTAGGTGAAATTACTGGAGAAGATTTTATGTATGACTGTCACCTTGTTCTAGGCGAGTCCAGGAGCAACCCGGCTAGAGGAAATAAGGTGAAAATGAAGTGCCAAGTGCAGAGGTGGATGTTAAATCACTTTATAAGATTTTGAAGGGGTCCAAGGAGTTGGGAAAAAGTTTCCAATGCAATTAGGATCCTTGAAAAGTTCATTTGTTGCACAAAATCCAACTTGACCTATCACTGCCACATAGAAGGCCTAGAAACCCTCCAAAACCCTCATTTAGGGGTTAGCAAATTGAATGGTGGGTTAAGAAGCCAAAACCAAAAAAATCACTTGAGGTTAGATGAACCATTGAAGGAAATCCAAATTTTTTTGGGGGTCTTTTGGACCGGTTTCACTCAAGCCCTAAAAAACCGGTTTTAGGAGGCCTAATTGGGCTAATTCCTTGTAGCCCTTTTTGAGGCAAGATTTTGCAATCGGTAAGAAACCTATTGATTGCAAACCTAAAATGGACCCTAAATGCATCCAAAACATGAATGAAGACACCTCCACACCTCTGCATCATCTCACAATGGTAGGAGGTCATTTCGACAACTTGAAGCCAAGAAGCCATAACTGAGTACATGGGAAGCACTGTGAATTGGTAGGGTTCCTAGCCAAAAAACTCAAAGAAAAACACCTTAGAGAGATCAAGAATCAATCCCTAGAAGAGATTGAGAAGGACTTGGAGGTTTAGAGAGAAACTAGACCTGGTGATTTGGTGCAATTGAGCAACACCAGCTAGGTGAAGTGTTGAGAAAACTAGGGTAGCCCCCACCAGTTTCGAACAACTCGATTCTGTTTTCTTGTGGTGAGTTGTTTCTGTCACATCAAAAACCATTAGTGAGAGGTGGAAAAATAGTTCAACTTTTGTTCTTCTCATCGTGGGAACGAACTGCCAGTGTGAGCGCATTCAGATGACTAGGTTTACACCGGGTGTGCCCTTGTCTCACTCCCTAAGACGTCTGGTCATTCTGAGCCACCTCGTAGTGACATTTTCCCTTGAGTGCTCAAAGTGGAAAAATGGTCAAACTTTGACATGGCATAACTTAGAGACCATGGCACTTATTGATGCATCATTTGAATCGGCAGGGTTGTTTTGTCGCTTCCTAAAAAAGCCTCTCTCGGTTTCGAACAACTAGATTCCATTTTCTTGTGGTGATATTTTTTCTGTCACATCAAAAACCATGAAAAACCATTAGTGAAAGGTGGCAAAATAGTGCATCTTTCATTCTTCTCATTATGGGAACAAACCATCTACATGAGCACATCCAGATGGTCGTTTTTCTCACCAATCCAAATCCAATCATCCAATACTAGGTTTCTCACCCTTTCACACCTTGTCTCAATGACACCCTAACACAAGGTTTAACATGCCCAAGTTGACTAGTTCACTTCCCAATACACAAAACTGCACTTAGGAGGTTTATTCCTACTAGCCCTTCAAATCGAGTAATTCAACAATAACTCAAAACTTTCCCAAAACACTTGGAAAAAAAAATGCATATTCAGATACCCATTTGCAAGTTATTTTAGAATCAGACATAGTTATTTATAATCAAATAGTACAAATTTATAATCAAATGGTACAAATTTATTACAAATGTATTTATAATCAAATGGTACAGATTTGGGCTCTCAAAATTTGCAAATCAGCCCCATGGGCACTTTTATATATAAAATTTGGCATCTAATATAAATGATCAAGCTCATTACTATTTATATTACAAAATTTTGCATCTAAATATCCAAATTACAACTCATTATTTTTTTATACAAAATTTAGTATCTAGATATGCACATTACAACTCATTGTTGTTTTTTATACAAAATTTAGCATCTAGATATGAACATTACAACTCATTGATATTTTTATATGCAAAATTTTGCATCTACATATGCACATTACAACTCATATGGATATTACAACTCATATGCATGTAGAGCACATCCAAAAAAGTGAATTTACAACGTTTCGCAAAAGATATATACAAAATTGTTAAAATTATTCTACCATATTGTAGAATTATTCTTCTAGATGGCCCAAAATCAATCAAGTGAACCTTCTAGATCAGCTCTAACCCTTAGAGTCTCAAGTATTGCCTCATGGTTAGATTCACAAAGTTTCCACAAATCCTTGTTAAGAGGTCTACCATGATATTTAATCAAATGAATATTTGTTGCAACAAGAAGGTTTGAGTAATGAAGAATATGTCTATGTGTCTCAAAGTCCTCAAACAACCAGGCATTAGAATTTTTGATAGGGTACCTACATTTTATAGAAGGATAAGTTAATGCCAAAATCAATACAGCGACTGATAAATAAATGAGTCTAAGAGGTCTCAATATAACTCGACACAACAATGGTACCTTCTAAGCCATGTCCCTATCACAACAATGGATCTTATTAGGTACTCAATACCCTCTCCATCAACCACTGTAGAAGTCAATTTATTTTTGGCCTCAATACAATGACACAAAAAGTAATGTGTTCCTTCTTCATTGTTCTCATTCACAATAACTACATATACATGACCTACATTTAATAGAAGGATATAAGTTAATACCAAAATCAACATAAGTTAATACTAATAAATTGAGCTTAAAATTGATTTTACCCAAGTAGAAAATTGTAGCCATGTACCTGGTTCAACTATGCCTGATACATGGTCAAAATCCACTGATGCTTCAATCTGGTTCATTTGTAGTGCTCTAGGAAGTTGATATGTATCTAGGGTTTGCAAAGGTCTACAAGACCATTGGTCAACCCACTCTTTTGATTCACATTCATCCCACAGAAAATGCATACACGAAGAGCAAAAGCATGCAATCTATCTAGTATAAATAACTAGTGATGTTGCATTTGAAATTCTAAATGAATGAATGTCACTTGATCCTGTAAGTGTACAACAATCTAGATTGTTTTCAATGTTAGATTCATGTATCAACCAAAAATATCTAGAAACCATAGACTTACCTACAAATTTACCTGGTCCCATCATAGAGTTACACCATTGCACAATTGTTTCTGCATCTATTAACATTACACCACCTTCATACTTAAATTCCTCTTTGGTAAGAGCTCTTTTCACACATGCTCCTACACCATCATGCTCTCCCTTTCCATGCCCTTCCTCAATGAAATTCCAAAAATGTTGCACACCACTTGTCACATGCATCCTCGTCAACCAGTAGAACATCCTTGCATTCTTGAATTGTGCGGTGCAATTGTCTGACCATATTAAGTATTGGTTGTATCTTATATCTCTTTCCCTTAAACTATCATAGAATACTATAAAGAATCCTTGCACAAACTCTAAGGAATGAGTATGCTAATCGCTGATATAGAAGTAATATTATCTTATAACCTTTCTGTCTTCCTTGGTGCTATCATGTGCATGCATGAATTCTATGTGTACAAAAATTGTAACTTGTGTAGAGTGGTAATACATATATTGTACTTCATTTTGTGGCTTTAGTGTATAATTCTCAACAAAATCAATGACATAAACAATAGTGTCGAGGGGGAAATTTTCCTTACACAACTTCAATTTCTCATCTAACCACCTAGATCTATGTGTGTGATCTATGTACTCATACACTAGTCTCTCTTGAAACATCTTCATAAAATCAGCTATGCATATATCCCTTTTCACTAACTCACACCTCTTTAATTCTTTTCCATCTTTAACACAATATGTGATTGACTTGTATTTTCCAATAGAAACTAGTTCCTTACCAATTTCATGTGTGCTATCCAGACTTAGGCATCTATGCAACTATTGCAAACCGCCACATGCAGGACAAAAACCTCTCAAACACATCATCTTATAGTAAATGCACCCGTCATCTTGTCTACATATTACACTTGAAATAAATTCTCTCAGTGACTTAGGAGGTGCTTGTAGACCACATTCCTACAAAACATCGTTAGTGTGCAAAGTACAACATATATAGCGATAAATATCATAATGCATGGAAAATTCAACATGGACCCTACAACAATGTATGTAGTGCATGCATGATTAATCTTAACATAAAATGGTTTTGTCATCTCAAAAAATCTTTGACTAATTTTAATCTGAGGAAAGCTTTGAAGAAACCTTTCATAAAATTGTGTTTGAATTGTATCTAAATTTTGGTTTTTTTTTAAGTTATTTTATTATTGTTACTTTAGATTATAACAAAATGATGATCATACAACTCAAACACAATTTTATGAAGGTAATTTAGTACAATTTAAATTCATTTGTTGAAATTGTAGCGTCCTAAAATTGCGACACTTGCAATTTTGACTGCATTTGGGTCTTCACGATGGCGGCACAACGTTGAACCTAAATGGAGACCCCGAAACCTGCTTGCGACATCAAAAACTGCATCTTTCTGCACCTTGGCCTGATCCTCCTTGCACCCTGCTGCCCTGGGAGGTGGGACCATGGCACCTAGCGCCCTGGTCCCCCAGGACCATGGCGCCCAGCGCCCTAGTTCCTGGCCCTATTTTGGGCCCGGTCTCTTGTTGGGCATCGGGTCTTTAAGTTTGCAATTCGGAAAACAATGCTTCTAGGTTGGCCTAAGTTCAGAAAAATCAGTCTCCTAACCCTAATTGACAAGTATATAAACTAAATTTCCTCTCCCAAAAGAAGGAGGAAAATATATGTGTACAAGAGGCGGAAGCACTAGAAAAACATTCAAGCATTCAAGCATCCCTTCAAGCAATTGAGCATTCTAAGTCTCCATTCAAGGCTAGGTGTTGCATTCAAGACAAGGATTCAACCATTGAAGAGGAGATCACGTACAACATATAACATACAACATCATTACACCTTCGCATGTAAGAATACAAACATTCTTACAACAAGGTATCAGTACTTGTTTACATTACAAACACTTACATTTACAGCATTCTCATTTCTTAGTTAATTCCAAAATTGGGGTTTGACCTAAAGGCAAACCCCTAATCCCTAACCCCCCAATCGTCCTCTCTTTTTTGTGTGTAGGTTGTAGGTACGCGGCTATAATTGAAGATCTAGAATCCTTGTGCAGAGACGAACAGATCCACCTTCATTTCGCGGATTTTTCGGAGGACCGTGTTCTCTCCGGGCACCATCGTCCCCTCAACTTTCGCTCAAATTTGCAGGACAGCATCGTCTCGACATTTTACTACTAATTTAAGGTCTATAGCTTCATCTTGTGTCCCTATCTCCGTCTACAAGCAAATCTTTCTTACTTTACATGCATTCCTAGTTCAATCATTCTATCTACATTCTTTACAAAAGAGGGTATCCTTGATGTCTTAACCCTTGAAACTCATTTAGAATCCAGTCTTGCATTGTGTGAGATTGGATCTTGTGGGTTTCAACCCCTCTTTTGAATGTAAAGTCTCTCCTAAGTGAAAACCGTCAACCCTAGTGACCTCCCTTCTCTCTCCTTGGGGGGGGGGGGGAACACCTAGGGTTCGATTTTCCGCTTTACATTTTGGTGAACCCGACGTGAACATCCTAATTCTGATTATTCATGGTTAGATCTGAAAAAAAATTTGCTTCCTTAATTACATTTCCATGTTTGATCTTTTGCAAATTTTAGAGGTTAATTGCATAAAAACCCTAAATTTTCTTTTTAGTAATTGAGCTTGTGAAATGTTTAATTGTTAATGCTTGTTTCAGATCTACCCTTCTATTGCAAATTGTCAATTCATATTTGTGCTTTAATTCTGAAAATTAAGTGGTTAAGTGTCAAAACCCTAATTTTTAAAACCTTCTTGATTCAACCTTTAACCAATGATTTCACTGATCAAAACACCTCCAAATCGGCTGTAACTTTGGATTCCGCAACAAAATCACAATATCTCTCATCCCTGAAAATTTTGAAAAAAGTTGCGAGGACTGTGTGCACCCCGAGCGCCATTGTCCCTGATATTTTTTCTGAAATTTCGGGAGCTAGATCTTACTGTATTTTTCTGCTAAAATCTAGAATCTTGGCTGATTTTATCAATTCTAACACTTTCAAAATTAAAGTCAAAGTTGGTCTAGTGATTGCTTAGATTAAGGCTTATAATCATTCAAAAATTGTTGAAATTGAAATTTGTGTTAAAATTGTGTTTCTTACAGTCCTAAATCTGAAAAGTGTGTTGGCATTCATTCGCAGTTTCAGTGCTTTATTCAAATTTTTGCAGTTTGTGACTTTTGAAATTAAGTGTTTAATTGCAACAACCTTGATTTCCACTTTCAAAAGTGAATTTTGCATGAAATTGAGTCAACTTTTAAATTTCAAAGCCTGCATTGCTTTCAGTATTCCCTCTAAAATCATAAAATTCAAAATTTCAGTTTCCCTCTCTTTTTCAAAATTCAAATTCTGCATTTTTCAACAATCTTGGTAGGGTTCAACTTTGAGATTGCAACTTTAATTTGACCTATCTACAGATCGTAAAATCACTCAATTTTTTCAGATTAGCTTTAAAATCATCATAGCTTTCATCCCTGAAAATTTTGAAAAAAGTTGCGAGGACCGTGTGCACTCCGTTCGCCACGGTCCTTGACATTTTTTTCGAAATTTTGGGAGATTGTCCTGATTGTATTTAACAGCTTAAATCTAGGAGATTGGCTTATTTTATTGAAATTTGCTACCTCTAAAATTCAAAATCTTCTCTCTCTTTAGTGCATGATTTTTACAACAATAAGCCCTACTTACACTATTCCCGTTAGATGAAGCCTTAGAATTAAGTCTTTCCAAGGTTTAATTATTGAGGAGATGGAACATAATTTGAATGGCCTTTTTAACAAGGACATGGGTAATTCGTCTAATCCTCTTAATGATGAAGAAGCTCTCCATGAGGTTTCTGTAGAACAACTTTCAAAATTGGATAACCAATTTGATGATTTTCGACAATGGATGTCTCAAGAATACCCCGATAGTCAAGCTCTTTCATTAATTGAGGGTCTAAAATGTATGGTTCAAAGTGATAAGAATGGAATTGATATTTTGCGTAGTATTGCACACATTGTGGATTCGAATGTGATGCCTATGAAAAGTTGTGCCGAAACTTTAGGTTATACAAAACCTCCTACTCAAGTCAATCATTCTATTCCTTTGACAACTCCTATTGCTAGTATACCTACTTTTACATCAAACATAATAACTACTTCAATACAAGACATTCCACCTATGATCACCAGTCATGGGGGCAATCCTTCCTCTTCAATCAACCCTCTTCCTTCATTCAATCCTACTTCTTCATTCTTTCCTTCAATGAGTGTTCCTTGTAGTGTTCCTCCTTTCCAATCATCTCCTATGACTAACTATCATAGTGTCCCACCACCTTACTCTCAATCAATACCTTCTTTTCATAACATAATACCTCCATCGCAATCTAACACGTCTAATATGAACTCTTCGACTGAAGCGACCATTAACAATCTTGCACAAACTGTCTCTTCTTTACAGCAACAGATTGCTTCTATGAATCAATCTAAGTTTAGTGTGCCCACATTTGATGTTGCGAGCCCACTTTCTCTTGACATTGTTCGAGCTATCCCCCCTAAGCATGTTGAAATCCCGCAATTGGAGCTTTATAATGGTAAGGGTGATCCTCTAACACATGTTAAGACCTTTCAAACAATATGTACTGATTTTGCTCATGACCAAAGGTTGCTTACAAAACTATTTACTAGAACATTAAGAGATAAAGCTCTACAATGGTATTGCTCATTGCCTTCCTATTCCATCACTTCTTTCCAACAACTTGCAAATGCTTTTATTCAACAATTTCAAAACAATATAAGTCCTAAAGTTACTTTGATTGATTTAATGCATTGTAAACAAGGTGTTAAAGAGAAAGTGACTGATTTCATTGGTAGATATAAGCATTTGTATGCTCAAATTTATTTTCCAGTACCTGACAATGATATTCAAAGAATCTTTATTTCTAATTTACAAAAAGATATTAGAGAAAAAATTTTGTTTTTTGAGTTTACTTCTTTCCAACAGTTGTGCGCAACTCTTCACAATTATCAACTGACTGTGAGTCAAATGGAACAAGCAAATCCTATGGATCCGATTGATAAGGGCGATAGTAGTCAACAACCATTTGGGAAGTTTAAACCGAACAGAGAGTCCATTAAGTTCAATGAAAACATCATCAACAACAATGTGAATGTAGCATTAGGTGTGCCTCCTATTTCTAAGTTTTTCAAGAAAGAAAGAAAGTTTACTCCTTTGAATGAATCATTGCATAGTATTATGAATACGTTACTGGAACAAAATGTGCTTACCCTCCCTCCTATAAGGCAAATAGATCCTACAAAGATTAATTCACCCTATTTTGATAACAAATCATTTTGTCAATTTCATCGTCAACCTGGGCATGATACCAAAAAATCTTTTGCTTTAAAGGGTAAAATTCAAGATTTGATTGATAATAATACTATCTCTGTTTCTTGTGTAAATGATAAAGGCAACACATCTGTAGCTCCTCCTAACCAAAATCTTAAGATTTTTACTGATCCATTACCTTCTCATACCTCTAATGTGATTGAGATTAATGATTCCTCTTTCTCACCTGATAGTCTTGTGTCTATGACTCCGAATGTAATTAACTTTGTAGAGCAGCAGAAAATCCCTAGAGAACCTTCCATCACATTTGATTCCATTGAAACTATCAGGGCACCTGATGGTCCTCTATATATAGTTGCAAAAGTCAAGAATACACCTTGCCGTGGAATGCTTATTGATCCTTCTTGCATGGTTAATGTCATTACTGAAGAATTTATTTTTACTTTGCAATTGAATCAAGTGATCTATGATGAAACAAATGTGGTTGTGAAATTGTTTGATGCATTTTCTTCTCCTGCAGTTGGTTCTATTACATTACCTATTGAGGTCCATAACAAATCCCTTGATGTGAGCTTTGCTATTATTCCATCATCCGAACAATTTTGTGTGAAGCTAGGCTACCCTTGGCTATCTTCCATGAAAGCTACTGCTTCTCCTATTCACAAGTGTTTGAAATTTCCCCATAATGGTGAAATTGTTACTATCAATCATAGTCTCTTTAAACCAGCTGAAAGAACTTCTAGCATTCCTATTGATTATTTTTGGCCTAAACAATTCCAATCTCTTCCAACGCGAAGTGATCATCTTTTCAAATCTTACCAAAAGTGGAAAAAAGATATGATCCTATCTCTAAGTGAACCTAGAACACCCAAACTTGATATTCCTATCGTTCTTGAGAAGGAAGTTCTTCCTTTGAAAGATAAAACTAATGTCTTCCCTCAAGAATATTCCCAACCCATCCCTATGAATGTGACTATGCCTATATCTAATAAACTTCCCAAAAGTAGACCTATACCTCCTCGTCATGATGGACTTGGTCTTCTTCCTAAACCAAATATTCCTCCCTTATATGGAGCGGTTCCTTCTCCTTCCTTTTATAGAGAGAAGAGACCTTCCTCTTCTCCTATTATTTAACCTAAGAGACCACAACCTAAACACCCAAGTAATAAGGATGAGAACATTCCTCCTCCTCAATCTTCTCAACTTCCTACTAAGACTAGACGGAATCATTCTGCACGTGAACACTGATGAAAGCGTCGTCTTAGAGCTCAGGCAGCTACTTCTCAAACTTTGCAATCCCCAAAAACACCTTCAGCTAGTATTATTCCATTTTCTCCTCAGCCAAAAATTGAGCCAAAATCTCCCAAACATAAGATGCATGATGGTTTTGATCCTGTGCGAGTTAAAGATCCTATTTTTATAAATCTTGACGATGATATAGATGAAAATGTTATTCATGATGAAAATGTTACTTCTTTTCATTCTGATAGTGAATATGAATATGTTGATGTTGATAACCATTTATCTAACGAATTTTCTAAAGCACTTATCCTAGCTCCTAGACAAGAACAACGTGGCTTGGAACATGAGCATAGCCCTTGTTTGGATCTTGTGATAGCTCCATCTGCTATGTTGGATGTTCCTCCTCTAGCGTGTTTCCTGCCTTCCCGAAATATTGATCAGCAAGATCGGGGGGTGGATGACGTGCTAGACTAGTTTCATTAGCATAGCAGACTCTCTCCTCCTCTCTTGATCTCTTTTGTTACTTCTTCTATGTGTTATTCTCATTCTTCTATTTGTTGTCCTTAGTGTTGTCTACTTGAGGATGATGCAAAGCATTGAGATCTCTTTTGGTCTCTCTCATGTTGACTCAATAGACACATGTGTTCCCTTCTTCTAGGTGACTTTCCTTGATTGGGGAATGAAGAACAATTATGCATACATACATATGATATACATGAATTATCATACAGCATACTGACCCCAAGGAAAGCGAAGTCACCTTGTGCTTTGTGTTTTGTGTCTATTATCCTTGGGCTTATCTCACACTTGGGGGCTAAATCCTTGTGATAACATTCTCCTTTCCCTTCTCATTTCTTATATGTATCACTACCTTAAAGCAATCACCCCCGATGAGGCGTGTGCGATCGCTTTAACATAGGGGGGCACACACCCCGTTCATATCTCTTCAAGATACTTGAAAATTTCTTGGCGAATTTAGCTTTGCCTTGAAAATTTTTGGTATTTTTCTTGCATGACTCATAGTGAGGGAACCTTACTACTGACAGTCATGGTTCTCCCTTGTGATCTTCCCTTTTACTTTGTCAATCGAAGTCGTAAGATCCTTAGTCCACTGGGGGCTTGGTGTATCTTGCCTCCTTGACGTGGTGAAAGTTTTTCAGTGTTGTTTCCTTGTACTTTACCGGAAGTATGAGCGTACGCTTATACTCCCGCTAAAGTGGGGGCTAAATGTAGCGTCCTAAAATTGTGACACTTGCAATTTCGACTGCATTTGGGTCTTCACAATGGCAGCGCAACGTTGAACCTGAATGGAGACCCCGAAACCTGCTTGTGACATCAAAAACTGCATCTTTCTGCACCTTGGCCTGATCCTCCTTGCACCCTGCTACCCCAGGAGGTGGGACCATGGTGCCCAACGCCCTGGTCCTTGGCCCTATTTTGGGCCCAATCTCTTGTTGGGCATCGGGTCTTTAAGTTTGCAATTCAGAAAACAATGCTTCTAGGTTGGCCTAAGGTCGGAAAAATCAGTCTCCTAACCCTAATTGACAAGTATATAAACTACATTTCCTCTCCCAAAAGAAGGAGGAAAATATATGTGTACAAGAGGCGGAAGCACTAGAAAAACATTCAAGCATTCAAGCATCCCTTCAAGCAATTGAGCATTCTAAGTCTCCATTCAAGGCTAGGTGTTGCATTCAAGACAAGGATTCAACCATTGAAGAGGAGATCACTTACAACATATAACATGTAACATCATTACACCTTCACATGTAAGAATACAAACATTCTTACAACAAGGTA